>NW_028187646.1:7500-127212 GCF_964204655.1 Triturus cristatus | reverse complement strand
GGTTGTGTGTGTGTGTGTGTGTGTGGTTGTGTGTGTGGTGTGTGTGTGTGTGTGTGGTTGTGTGTGGTTGTGTGTGTGGTTGTGTGTGTGTGGTTGTGTGTGTGTGGTTGTGTGTGTGGTTGTGTGTGTGGTTGTGTGTGTGTGTGGTTGTGTTTGTGTGTGTGGTTGTGTGTGTGTGTGTGGTTGTGTGTGTGGTTGTGTGTGTGTGTGGTTGTGTGTGTGGTTGTGTGTGTGTGGTTGTGTGTGTGTGTGTGGTTGTGTTTGTGTGTGTGGTTGTGTGTGTGTGGTTGTGTGTGTGGGGTTGTGTGTGGTTGTGTGTGGTTGTGTGTGTGTGGTTGTGTGTGTGGTTGTGTGTGTGTGTGGTTGTGTTTGTGTGTGTGTGTGTGTGTGTGTGGTTGTGTTTGTGTGTGTGGTTGTGTGTGTGTGGTTGTGTGTGTGGTGTGTGTGTGTGTGTGTGGTTGTGTGTGGTTGTGTGTGTGGTTGTGTGTGTGTATGTGGTTGTGTGTGTGTGTGTGTGTGGTTGTGTGTGTGTGTGTGGTTGTGTGTGTGTGTGGTTGTGTGTGTGTGTGGTTGTGTGTGGTTGTGTGTGTGGTTGTGTGTGTGGTTGTGTGTGTGTGTGGTTGTGTTTGTGTGTGTGGTTGTGTGTGGTTGTGTGTGGTTGTGTGTGTGGTTGTGTGTGTGTGTGTGGTTGTGTTTGTGTGTGTGGTTGTGTGTGTGTGTGTGGTTGTGTTTGTGTGTGTGGTTGTGTTTGTGTGTGTGGTTGTGTGTGTGTGTGTGGTTGTGTTTGTGTGTGTGGTTGTGTGTGTGTGTGGTTGTGTGTGTGGTGTGTGGGTGGTGTGTGTGGTTGTGTGTGGTTCTGTGTGTGTGTGTGTGGTTGTGTGTGGTTGTGTGTGTGTGTGTGTGGTTGTGTGTGGTTGTGTGTGTGTGTGTGTGGTTGTGTGTGTGTGTGTGTGTGTGTGTGGTTGTGTGTGTGTGTGGTTGTGTGTGTGGTTGTGTGTGTGGTTGTGTGTGTGTGTGTGGTTGTGTGTGTGGTTGTTTGTGTGTGTGGTTGTGTTTGTGTGTGTGTGTGTGTGTGTGTGGTTGTGTTTGTGTGTGTGGTTGTGTGTGTGTGGTTGTGTGTGTGTGTGTGGTTGTGTGTGGTTCTGTGTGTGTGTGTGTGTGGTTGTGTGTGGTTGTGTGTGGTTCTGTGTGTGTGTGGTTGTGTGTGTGTGGTTGTGGTTGTGTGTGTGTGTGGTTGTGTGTGTGTGTGGTTGTGTGTGTGTGGTTGTGTGTGTGTGGTTGTGTGTGGTTGTGTGTGTGTGTGTGTGTGGTTGTGTGTGGTTGTGTGTGTGTGTGTGGTTGTGTGTGTGTGTGGTTGTGTGTGTGTGTGTGGTTGTGTGTGTGTGTGTGGTTGTGTGTGTGTGGTTGTGTGTGTGTGTGGTTGTGTGTGTGTGGTTGTGTGTGTGTGGTTGTGTGTGTGGTTGTATGTGGTTGTGTGTGTGGTTGTGTGTGTGGTTGTGTGTGGTTGTGTGTGTGTGTGGTTGTGTGTGTGTGGTTGTGTGTGTGTGGTTGTGTGTGGTTGTGTGTGTGGTGTGGTTGTGTGTGGTTCTGTGTGTGTGTGTGGTTGTGTGTGTGTGTGGTTGTGTGTGGTTGTGTGTGTGTGGTTGTGTGTGGTTGTGTGTGTGTGGTTGTGTGTGTGGTTGTGTGTGTGGTGTATGTGTGGTGTGTGTGGTTGTGTGTGGTTCTGTGTGTGTGTGGTTGTGTGTGGTTGTGTGTGTGTGTGGTTGTGTGTGGCTGTGTGGTTGTGTGGTGTGTGTGTGTGTGGCTGTGTGGTTGTGTGGTTATGTGGTTGTGTGTGTGTGTGGTTGTGTGTGTGGTTGTGTGTGTGTGTGGTTGTGTGTGTGGTTGTGTGTGTGTGTGGTTGTGTGTGTGTGTGTGGTTGTGTGTGTGGTTGTGTGTGTGGTTGTGTGTGTGGTTATGTGTGTGGTTGTGTGTGTGGTTGTGTGTGTGTGTGTGGTTGTGTGTGTGTGTGTGTGGTTGTGTGTGTGTGTGTGTGGTTGTGTGTGTGTGTGTGGGTGTGTGTGTGTGTGTGTGGTTGTGTGTGTGTGTGGTTGTGTGTGTGTGTGGTTGTGTGTGTGTGTGGTTGTGTGTGTGTGTGTGGTTGTGTGTGGTTGTGTGTGGTTGTGTGTGTGGTTGTGTGTGGTTGTGTGTGTGGTTGTGTGTGTGTGTGTGGTTGTGTTTGTGTGTGTGGTTGTGTGTGTGTGTGTGGTTGTGTTTGTGTGTGTGGTTGTGTTTGTGTGTGTGGTTGTGTGTGTGTGTGTGGTTGTGTTTGTGTGTGTGGTTGTGTGTGTGTGTGTGTGGATGTGTTTGTGTGTGTGGTTGTGTGTGTGTGTGGTTGTGTGTGTGGTGTGTGGGTGGTGTGTGTGGTTCTGTGTGTGTGTGTGTGGTTGTGTGTGGTTGTGTGTGTGTGTGTGTGGTTGTGTGTGTGTGTGTGTGTGGTTGTGTGTGTGTGGTTGTGTGTGTGTGGTTGTGTGTGTGGTTGTGTGTGTGGTTGTGTGTGTGTGTGGTTGTGTTTGTGTGTGTGTGTGTGTGTGTGTGTGGTTGTGTGTGTGGTTGTGTGTGTGTGGTTGTGTGTGTGGTGTGTGGGTGGTGTGTGTGGTTGTGTGTGGTTCTGTGTGTGTGTGGTTGTGTGTGGTTGTGTGTGTGTGTGTGTGTGTGGTTGTGTGTGGTTGTGTGTGGTTGTGTATGTGTGTGTGTGTGTGTGTGTGTTGTGTGTGGTTGTGTGTGTGTGGTTGTGTGTGTGGTTGTGTGTGTGGTTGTGTGTGTGTGTGTGTGTGTGTGTGTTGTTGTGTGGTTGTGTTTGTGTGTGTGGTTGTGTGTGTGTGTGTGGTTGTGTGTGTGTGTGTGGGTGGTGTGTGTGGTTGTGTGTGGGTGGTGTGTGTGGTTGTGTGTGGGTGGTGTGTGTGTGGTTGTGTGTGGTTGTGTGTGTGGTTGTGTGGTTGTGTGTGTGTGGTTGTGTGTGTGTGTGGTTGTGTGTGTGTGTGTGTGTGTGTGGTGTGTGTGGTTGTGTGTGGGTGGTGTGTGTGGTTGTGTGTGGGTGGTGTGTGTGGTTGTGTGTGGGTGGTGTGTGTGTGGTTGTGTGTGGTTGTGTTTGTGTGTGTGGTTGTGTGTGTGTGTGTGGTTGTGTGTGTGTGTGTGTGGGTGGTGTGTGTGGTGTGTGTGGTTGTGTGTGGTTGTGTGTGTGTGGTTGTGTGTGGTTGTGTGTGTGGTTGTGTGGTTGTGTGTGTGTGGTTGTGTGTGTGTGTGGTTGTGTGTGTGTGTGTGTGTGGTGTGTGTGGTTGTGTGTGGGTGGTGTGTGTGGTTGTGTGTGGGTGGTGTGTGTGGTTGTGTGTGGGTGGTGTGTGTGTGGTTGTGTGTGGTTGTGTGTGTGTGTGTGGTTGTGTGTGGGTGGTGTGTGTGGTTGTGTGTGGGTGGTGTGTGTGTGGTTGTGTGTGGTTGTGTGTGTGTGTGGTTGTGTGTGGTTGTGTGTGTGGTTGTGTGTGTGTGTGTGTGGTTGTGTGTGTGTGTGTGGTTGTGTGTGTGTGTGTTGGTGGTGTGTGTGGTTGTGTGTGGGTGGTGTGTGTGGTTGTGTGTGGGTGGTGTGTGTGGTTGTGTGTGGGTGGTGTGTGTGGTTGTGTGTGGTTGTGTGTGTGTGTGGTTGTGTGTGTGTGGTTGTGTGTGGTTGTGTGTGGTTGTGTGTGTGTGTGGTGTGTGTGTGTGTGGTTGTGTTTGTGTGTGTGGTTGTGTGTGTGGTTGTGTGTGTGTGTGTGGTTGTGTGGTTGTGTGTGGTTGTGTGTGGTTGTGTGTGGTTGTGTGTGTGTGGTTGTGTGTGTGGTTGTGTGTGTGGTTGTGTGTGTGTGTGGTTGTGTTTGTGGTTGTGTGTGTGTGTGGTTGTGTTTGTGTGTGTGGTTGTGTTTGTGTGTGTGGTTGTGTGTGTGGTTTGTGTGTGTGTGTGGTTGTGTGTGTGTGGTGTGTGTGTGTGTGTGTGTGGTTGTGTGTGTGTGTGGTTGTGTGTGTGTGTGGTTGTGTGTGTGTGTGTGTGGTTGTGTGTGTGTGTGTGGTTGTGTTTGTGTGTGTGGTTGTGTTTGTGTGTGTGGTTGTGTGTGTGTGTGGTTGTGTTTGTGTGTGTGGTTGTGTGTGTGTGTGGTTGTGTGTGTGTGTGTGTGGTTGTGTTTGTGTGTGTGGTTGTGTGTGTGTGTGTGGTTGTGTGTGGTTGTGTGTGTGGTTGTGTGGTTGTGGTTGTGTGTGTGTGTGTGGTTGTGTGTGTGTGTGTGGTTGTGTGTGTGGTTGTGTGTGTGTGTGGTTGTGTGTGTGGTTGTGTGTGTGTGTGGTTGTGTGTGTGTGTGTGTGAGAAGTTGGCCTGGTATATTGTGAGAAGTTGGCCTGGTATATGCTGTTCACTAGTTCTAGTGACCACCTTGTACCATGCCAAGCAACCCTTATGGTGTGGTTGTAAGTCAACCTTTTTGGACTAGCTGCCCTAGTGGTAGCGTAGGCTAAGCAGTCTTTGAGGCTAAACTCGTGAAACGTGTTAAGCAAGCTGTTTTACCAATAGTAACCCCCTTTTATACCAATGAAAGGACACCACACAGATATATATTCAAAATATATATGTATTTATTTCTCAAAGTAACCCCTAGTCTCTTTATGAGCACAGGAGCACAAATCGTCAAACAAGATTATCACAGAATACACAGAAGTTGCACTTTATATGGATAGGCCCTGGTGGCCACTCGAACCATATACTAAAATAGTGGTATAAGTACCACGAACAGAAAAGGGAAAAGGCCTAGGGCCTCTAGAATCGCTGGGCCTACAAGGAGCTAACGTCAGTTAGTGACCAGGAGGTCCACGGGTGGCGTGTGCAGAGCAAATAGTCACACGCGGGCTCCCATAGGTTTCAATGGGTGCGTAAAAAGTACAAAGTTACTGCAAAAGGAATCTTCCGGATGACCTAGGAACTTAAGATTTGGAACACAGGCACTAGAGATGTATTACTACACATGGGCACCGGAGTACCAGCTTTACCTCACCCACAGGAAGCGGGTGCATAGGCCTCAAAGTGCGTCGGGTTTCTTCTATCTGTTCCGTGGAGCTTGAAGACAAAGATGCTGCAGGCGGTCGGTCCGGGAGAGATGCAGTGGATCCAAGAGTGGATCGGAGCTGTTGAAGACCTGTAAGCGGAGGGGACAGTGTTCACAGTCACTAGCCAGTGACCAGCGTGGCACCAGGTGGGTACCAGGCGATGTCGGGTGCAAACAGGTGATGAGGGGTAGCTTGTCTCCGCAGCCACGTGGTCCCTGAAGGTCGACGACGTCCAGGAGTCGGCTCACGAGCTGTCCCACGCAGGCTCTCGCTGTCGGCGGTGTCGGCGACTTGATCGAAGCAAACAAGCCTTGGCAAAAGCAATTGCAGGAGGATTCGGAAATCAGCTGTTGGTTCTGACCAGCAAGGTCAGAGGGATTGCTCCTTTGGAGGGGAGCAAGGGCCAGTCTGGAGCAACCAGACCAGCGGTGTTTGTCGTAGATTTCGTCGCCAAGATGGCCACTAGCCAGCGGGCCAGCAACCGGTTAGGCGCGTCGAGTGGCAAAATGCAGAAGGGCCCCACGCAGATCGTGGAGATGCTGGAGGGCTCACCTTTGGTGCAGATGCTGCTCGAGGGTTGGGCTTCTCAGGACCCA
Source organism: Triturus cristatus (assembly GCF_964204655.1). Classification (NCBI taxonomy): domain Eukaryota; kingdom Metazoa; phylum Chordata; class Amphibia; order Caudata; family Salamandridae; genus Triturus; species Triturus cristatus. The sequence continues at coordinate 121,513 of NW_028187646.1, read as the reverse complement.
AAGCACAACTTGGAGGGAGCCTCGGTTGTTGCACTGGTCAGCTTGTCGTAGTCGTTCCAAGATGGCTGGCTCCACGTGTCTCGGTGCCTCCACGGGTCTCCTCTTTTCAGGGACTGTGGATCGGGCGGTGAGAGGTCTGGAGGTCCAGGTCTTGTCAGTCTCTGGGCTCGGGCTCCGGCGGGAGGCGGCGGCAAAGCAGACGGTGATTCGCTGGATGGTGCTTGCGTTAGCAAGGTGGTCACTCCCTGACCACAGGGGAGATTTTCTTCAGTCTTCTGTGCAGCAGAATGTCGAAGTTCCCGTCTTCTTCTTAGTTTCAAGTTGATTCCAGGATGTCTGAAGTCTTAGGACACAGCTCCTACCTTTATTCGGATTCTAGGGGCCGGACTACCTGCTAGGTCCCTCCCTATGGGTGGGACCAGGAAGGGGGGTGGTTACACCCCCAATCCTTTGTCCAGCTCGCCCCAGGCCCGGGACTGGTGTGCCCCAGGACCGGTTTGAACTGGCATATGCACCGAGGCTCCTTGTGAGCCACAGGCATGTCTGGTTTCTTTCAAGCCCTACCTGACCAATACACAAAATCCTGTCTGGGGTGGTGCACGCACCTCCCCTGGCAGGAAACCCTTTGTCCACACCTCCCAAGCTGGAAGGACTCCCAGCAGCAGGAGGGCAGACTTGTGTCTGTGGTGGCAGCATCCATTTTGTGGAGCTGAGGCTATGTCTGATTTTACCCGGGTTTCAGGTACTGTACATGTCGTGTCCCTCTAGAAGGGTGGAATGCTAACCCCGTCGCCAGAATTGGCGAGGGGTTAGTATTCCAATTCGTATGACACCTTACTCGACATGTTTTGATAAAGCCAAAGCAAAGATAGCATTTAACCGCGAGGTTCATAATGCACTTAAGAGTATATGGTATGACGATATCTGGAAACAGTAGAAGGAAGTTGTTCCGACCACTGCAGACAGGCTCAGCTCATGCCAGAGCACCATCTCACATGGAACCAAGCACTCTGCCTTCAGGATTGTTAAGGCCTGCCATAGGAGTGACTTATAGGTTACCAGGTGTCCCCTTTAAGTTTAGGTATAGGTATACTACACCTAAGTAAGAGGTGATTACACCAACTTACCCCAGCTGAGTGATCAGCCAGTTGTGTCAGATTGTTAGGCCAAGCCTGGGGTGGCATAATACATGCTTCAGCCCCTGGCAGGCCTTGGGTACACCAATGCCCTGGGTACCTAGTGTACACTGGTACAGGGGCTGACAGGGTGATCCAACCAATTGGGTATGTACCTAGGGTACATGGAGTCCATTTTACAGAGAGAGCAGATAGCCTGAGAGCCTGAATGGCAGGATCTCAGGCCAACTAAGTCGAAAAACCAGCTAGACACTAGGCAAAAATTTGGGGGTAACCATAGTCAGATATCCACCTTCCTACACAACCCCCCCCCAAACGAAGGGAGATAAGGCTGACCTTGACCAGGTAAGCCTATATTGCCCAAGTGGCCATATAAGGAGGAACCAGCACTGGCATGGTTACCCCCTGTCTCATGGTCCACTAAGCAATCCCTCACCCTAAGGGTATCAGAGGGTCTCCACCATAGGGAATCTCTACCTGTGGTGTGTCTTGGCAAAGTAAAAGGCTGGTGTTGAGATGGAGTACTGAAGTGAGTGTCCTCAAAGTGAGGCCTCAGCTTCCTCCAATCATCCTCCACCATGGATGCCTTTCTTTCTTTAACTGAGTTGCACTGTGCTCTCAGGGTCAGCCTCTGGCTACCTAAAGCTGGAGGCTGGGTCCCTTTTGTGGGCTTACTGGAGGGACAGGTCAGGTTTGGGGCCCTAAGGTCCCATGTTTGCCTGTGCCCAACAGAATCCCCCTGGGGGAGGTCCCTAACTACCTGTAAAGGAGATCCCTCAGGAATGTTTTTACCCATCACCTGGCTAGGACTACTAGCCAGGCAATCCTCATTCTTTTGATGGGGGGGTTCTTGTGGACAGGGGCCCTCTGGGGGTCCACTGGCCTCCCTGACCTCTGCAGCCCTGGGCTGACTGAGGCAGGGTAGAGAGAGGCAGCCTACCTGCACCAGACTGGGTCCCACCTTGGAAGGGGCCACTGACATCAGAGGCTCTGCCAGGCCAGGCCTGGCTACCTCTGGGGCAGTTCCTTCACAAGGGGTGAGGTCAGCTCCCTGAGGAGGCTGAATTTTTCCTAATGTCTGGGGAGAGGGAGACTTTTCTTCCTCCCCACTACTCTCTGTTTGTGTGGAGTGATCCATAGTTTCAGGCTTCACTACACCTATGTCAGTCTGAGTATAGGCTGAGACCATTACAGCCTTGCCAACCTTTTCAGGGGGGCACTCAGTTTGTGTTTGAGCTGTGACTGTCACAGCTCTGCCAGTCTCTACAGGGAAGTCTGTCTGTGCCTGGGCTGTGGCTACCACTGCCCTTCCAACCTTTTCAGGGAGGAAATCTATTTGGACAGGGGTTGTGAATGGCACAACCCCCCTACCCTTTTGTGAAAGGCCTACCATTTTAGAATGGGTGTCTTGTTCAACTCCAGCCCAAGCTGAGAGTTCTAAGTCATTCCCCAGTAAGCAGTCTACAGGCAAGGTTGGGGACACTGCTACCCTTTTAGGGCCAGTGACCCCTCCCCAGCTGAGACATACCTCTGCCATGGGATGACTGTTCTGCTTGCCATCAATGTTAGTCACCTGGTAGGAAAAACCGGGCAAAAGCTGCTCAGAGGGAACTAGCCAATGGGCCACCATTGTGATGCTAGCCCCAGTGTCTCTGTAGGCCTCAGCTTTTGTACCATTGATGTAGGGCTCCTGTCTGTACCTACCCAAAGTGTTGGGACAGGCAGTGAAGTTGGCAAACCCCATGCCACCATCACAGACAAGAGTGGTTGCTGTAGGGGAATTGGCTAAGCCAGGGTCCCCCTGTGTTCCCCAAGTAAACCCACCCAGATTTCTGGGGGCACTCCCACCACCTGGGGGATTACTGCTGACAGTAATAGGTGGTGTGACAGGAGTAATTGGAGGAACAGTTTTGTTTTTAGCCCTTGGGCAACCGCTGTCAGTTTTCCAATGCCCAGGAGTTTTACACTCATGGCAGTAGGGCTTTTTAGCTGTGGTAGAGGAGGGAGCTTGGGACCCACCACCCTGTGTGGAGTTTTGGGGCCCTGAGGAAGGTTTCTCTTTTTCTTTATCCCCACCCTTCTCTTGAGGCTTGGTGGTATCTTTCTTTTGGTCACCACCCTGGTTTTTAGGCCTGATCCTGGTCCTGACCCATTTATCTGCCCTCTTTCCCAATTCTTGGGGAGAGGTCAAATCTGAGTCTACCAGGTGTTGATGGAGAAGCTGGTTTTGACAATTACTTAAAATCTGCTCTCTCATCATCAAATTGTACAATCCTGTATAATCAGACACCTTACTTCCCAGCAACCAACCCTCCAAAGCCTTAGTGGCACATTCCACATATTCAGACCAGTCCTGAGTCTGTGTCTTCTGGGTGTCTCTGAACATTAACCTGTACTGTTCAGTGGTTAAGCCTAACCCATCAACTAGGACACTCTTCAGGACTCTGTAATTTCTGACATCCTCTTCTCTAACAGTGAGGAGTCTATCTCTGCCTCTCCCCTCAAAGGAGAGCCATAAGATTGCTGCCCACTGGTCTTCAGGAACCTGCTGCACTTTGCAGGCTCTCTCAAGAGCAGTCATCCATTTGTGGATGTCATCCCCACTTTTGTAGGGGGGCACAATCTTGGACAGGTTCCTATTGTCAAAGACCCTATCTTTGTCCCTAGGGACATTGCTGCCACCAGTGGGTATAGACCCACTCTCTCTATGCTGCCTAGCCTTGCTCAGTTTTTCTTCCATCAGGGCTACTTCTAGCTCCTGCTTCCTGATCCTCAGCTGGGCTTCCTGCATTCTGGCCTCATGTTCCCTCCTCTGAGGGGTGGTCAGTCTCCTTCTGGAGTGACCTTGAGAGCCTCTAGAGCCATGGGAAGCATTGGAGTCACCTGAGCGATTCCTTTGCCTTCCAAGCCCTGTGTTAAGTCCACTGGGGAGATCCAATGGGGTGAACCCACTGTCAGTCCCCAATAGCCTTAGTTTAGCTGGGCCAAGTATAACACTTGGCACTGGGCTAGTTCTCCCTTCATCCCCACTCACATCTGTATCCCCATCACTTTCTTCCTCTGTGGTAGGCATCCCATCTAAGGGGTGACTATTGGGAAGGGGTACTTCAGTGGCATCTTCAGAAGGGGGGCCTCCTGTTCCTGTCCCTAAGGGGGCTAACTGGGAAGCTTTCTTGAGTGCTCTCTGATTCTCATCATTCTGTAAGAGCTCTCTGAGCTCAGCAGAGTTTGGGTTCTTGGGCTGTTTAAGGCCTCTAAGAGTTGCCAAATGCCTGAGCTCATTCTGATTAAGGGTAGCAAAGCTGGATGGTGCCCTCTGGGGGTCACTCTCAACAGAGATGGGTACAGTGGACCCCTCTGCCCCGGCCATTGCTCTTAAGTGTGGGTGGATGTGTTGCAATCTACCTACACTTGGGTTTACCTACTAAACCTATCTAGTAGTTGTAGTCAGGGTGTGCTACTCCCTTTGCTCTACAACAACTAAGTTCAGTAGAACTTAAGTATATCTAATCTTGTTTTATATGTACCTACAGGTACCTATGTGATCTTTCAATTGGTAACCAAGAGATTACAATGGTAAAACACAGCAAGCTCAAATCCAACCGCTGCTCACCAATGTGAGAAGTTGGCCTGGTATATGCTGTTCACTAGTTCTAGTGACCACCTTGTACCATGCCAAGCAACCCTTATGGTGTGGTTGTAAGTCAACCTTTTTGGACTAGCTGCCCTAGTGGTAGCGTAGGCTAAGCAGTCTTTGAGGCTAAACTCGTGAAACGTGTTAAGCAAGCTGTTTTACCAATAGTAACCCCCTTTTATACCAATGAAAGGACACCACACAGATATATATTCAAAATATATATGTATTTATTTCTCAAAGTAACCCCTAGTCTCTTTATGAGCACAGGAGCACAAATCGTCAAACAAGATTATCACAGAATACACAGAAGTTGCACTTTATATGGATAGGCCCTGGTGGCCACTCGAACCATATACTAAAATAGTGGTATAAGTACCACGAACAGAAAAGGGAAAAGGCCTAGGGCCTCTAGAATCGCTGGGCCTACAAGGAGCTAACGTCAGTTAGTGACCAGGAGGTCCACGGGTGGCGTGTGCAGAGCAAATAGTCACACGCGGGCTCCCATAGGTTTCAATGGGTGCGTAAAAAGTACAAAGTTACTGCAAAAGGAATCTTCCGGATGACCTAGGAACTTAAGATTTGGAACACAGGCACTAGAGATGTATTACTACACATGGGCACCGGAGTACCAGCTTTACCTCACCCACAGGAAGCGGGTGCATAGGCCTCAAAGTGCGTCGGGTTTCTTCTATCTGTTCCGTGGAGCTTGAAGACAAAGATGCTGCAGGCGGTCGGTCCGGGAGAGATGCAGTGGATCCAAGAGTGGATCGGAGCTGTTGAAGACCTGTAAGCGGAGGGGACAGTGTTCACAGTCACTAGCCAGTGACCAGCGTGGCACCAGGTGGGTACCAGGCGATGTCGGGTGCAAACAGGTGATGAGGGGTAGCTTGTCTCCGCAGCCACGTGGTCCCTGAAGGTCGACGACGTCCAGGAGTCGGCTCACGAGCTGTCCCACGCAGGCTCTCGCTGTCGGCGGTGTCGGCGACTTGATCGAAGCAAACAAGCCTTGGCAAAAGCAATTGCAGGAGGATTCGGAAATCAGCTGTTGGTTCTGACCAGCAAGGTCAGAGGGATTGCTCCTTTGGAGGGGAGCAAGGGCCAGTCTGGAGCAACCAGACCAGCGGTGTTTGTCGTAGATTTCGTCGCCAAGATGGCCACTAGCCAGCGGGCCAGCAACCGGTTAGGCGCGTCGAGTGGCAAAATGCAGAAGGGCCCCACGCAGATCGTGGAGATGCTGGAGGGCTCACCTTTGGTGCAGATGCTGCTCGAGGGTTGGGCTTCTCAGGACCCAAAGCACAACTTGGAGGGAGCCTCGGTTGTTGCACTGGTCAGCTTGTCGTAGTCGTTCCAAGATGGCTGGCTCCACGTGTCTCGGTGCCTCCACGGGTCTCCTCTTTTCAGGGACTGTGGATCGGGCGGTGAGAGGTCTGGAGGTCCAGGTCTTGTCAGTCTCTGGGCTCGGGCTCCGGCGGGAGGCGGCGGCAAAGCAGACGGTGATTCGCTGGATGGTGCTTGCGTTAGCAAGGTGGTCACTCCCTGACCACAGGGGAGATTTTCTTCAGTCTTCTGTGCAGCAGAATGTCGAAGTTCCCGTCTTCTTCTTAGTTTCAAGTTGATTCCAGGATGTCTGAAGTCTTAGGACACAGCTCCTACCTTTATTCGGATTCTAGGGGCCGGACTACCTGCTAGGTCCCTCCCTATGGGTGGGACCAGGAAGGGGGGTGGTTACACCCCCAATCCTTTGTCCAGCTCGCCCCAGGCCCGGGACTGGTGTGCCCCAGGACCGGTTTGAACTGGCATATGCACCGAGGCTCCTTGTGAGCCACAGGCATGTCTGGTTTCTTTCAAGCCCTACCTGACCAATACACAAAATCCTGTCTGGGGTGGTGCACGCACCTCCCCTGGCAGGAAACCCTTTGTCCACACCTCCCAAGCTGGAAGGACTCCCAGCAGCAGGAGGGCAGACTTGTGTCTGTGGTGGCAGCATCCATTTTGTGGAGCTGAGGCTATGTCTGATTTTACCCGGGTTTCAGGTACTGTACATGTCGTGTCCCTCTAGAAGGGTGGAATGCTAACCCCGTCGCCAGAATTGGCGAGGGGTTAGTATTCCAATTCGTATGACACCTTACTCGACATGTTTTGATAAAGCCAAAGCAAAGATAGCATTTAACCGCGAGGTTCATAATGCACTTAAGAGTATATGGTATGACGATATCTGGAAACAGTAGAAGGAAGTTGTTCCGACCACTGCAGACAGGCTCAGCTCATGCCAGAGCACCATCTCACATGGAACCAAGCACTCTGCCTTCAGGATTGTTAAGGCCTGCCATAGGAGTGACTTATAGGTTACCAGGTGTCCCCTTTAAGTTTAGGTATAGGTATACTACACCTAAGTAAGAGGTGATTACACCAACTTACCCCAGCTGAGTGATCAGCCAGTTGTGTCAGATTGTTAGGCCAAGCCTGGGGTGGCATAATACATGCTTCAGCCCCTGGCAGGCCTTGGGTACACCAATGCCCTGGGTACCTAGTGTACACTGGTACAGGGGCTGACAGGGTGATCCAACCAATTGGGTATGTACCTAGGGTACATGGAGTCCATTTTACAGAGAGAGCAGATAGCCTGAGAGCCTGAATGGCAGGATCTCAGGCCAACTAAGTCGAAAAACCAGCTAGACACTAGGCAAAAATTTGGGGGTAACCATAGTCAGATATCCACCTTCCTACATATATGATGCTCACTAGTTAAAGTGATCACCTTGTACCATGCCAAGCAACCCTTATGGTGTGGTTGTAAGTCAACCTTTTCGGACTAGCTGCCCTAGTGGTAGCGTAGGCTAAGCAGTCTTTGAGGCTAAACTCGTGAAGCGTGTTAAGCCAGCTGTTTTACCAAATGCAACCCCCTTTTATACCAATGAAAGGACACCACACAGATATATATTCAAAATATATATGTATTTATTTATCAAAGTAACCCCTAGTCTCTTTATGAGCACAGGAGCACAAATCGTCAAACAAGATTATCACAGAATACACAGAAGTTGCACTTTATATGGATAGGCCCTGGTGGCCACTCGAACCATATACTAAAATAGTGGTATAAGTACCACGAACAGAAAAGGGAAAAGGCCTAGGGCCTCTAGAATCGCTGGGCCTACAAGGAGCTAACGTCAGTTAGTGACCAGGAGGTCCACGGGTGGCGTGTGCAGAGCAAATAGTCACACGCGTGCTCCCATAGGTTTCAATGGGTGCGTAAAAAGTACAAAGTTACTGCAAAGGAGATCTTCCGGGTTAACTAGGAACTTAAGATTTGGAACACAGGCACTAGAGATGTATTACTACACTTGGGCACCGGAGTACCAGCTTTACCTCACCCACAGGAAGCAGGTGCATAGGCCTCAAAGTGCGTCGGGTTTCTTCTATCTGTTCCGTTGAGCTTGAAGACAAAGATGCTGCAGGCGGTCGGTCCGGGAGAGATGCAGTGGACCCAAGAGTTGATCGGAGATGTTGAAGACCTGTAAGCAGAGGGGACAGTGTTCACAGTCACTAGCCAGTGACCAGCGTGGCACCAGGTGGGTACCAGGCGATGTCGGGTGCAAACAGGAAGGAAGGTGTAGCTTGACTCTGCAGCCACGTGGTCCCTGAAGGTCGACGATGTCCAGGAGTCGAGTCACGAGCTGTCCCACGCAGGCTCTCGCTGTCGGCGGTGTCGGCGACTTGATCAAAGCAAACAAGCCTTGGCAAAAGCAATTGTTGTAGGCAAGGAGTTTAAGCTGATGGTTCTGACCAGCAAGGTCAGAGGAACGGCTCCTTTGGAGGGGAGCAAGGGCCAGTCTGGAGCAACCAGACCAGCAGTGTTTGTTGTAGATTTCGTCGCCAAGATGGCCACTAGCCAGCGGGCCAGCAACCGGTTAGGCGCGTCGAGTGGCAAAATGCAGAAGGGCCCCACGCAGATCGTGGAGATGCTGGGGGGCTCACCTTTGGTGCAGATGCTGCTCGAGGGTTGGGCTTCTCAGGACCCAAAGCACAACTTGGAGGGAGCCTCGGTTGTTGCACTTGTCAGCTTGTCGTAGTCGTTCCAAGATGGCTGGCTCCACGTGTCTCGGTGCCTCCACGGGTCTCCTCTTTGCAGGGACTGTGGATCGGGCGGTGAGAGGTCTGGAGGTCCAGGTCTTGTCAGTCTCTGGGCTCGGGCTCCGGCGGGAGGCGGCGGCAAAGCAGACGTTGATTCGCTGGATGGTGCTTGCGTTAGCAAGGTGGTCACTCCCTGACCACAGGGGAGATTGGCTTCAGTCCTCTGTGCGGCAGAGCGTCGAAGTTCCCGTCTTCTTCTTAGTTTCAAGTTGATTCCAGGATGTCTGAAGTCTTAGGACACAGCTCCTACCTTTAAGCGGATTCTAGGGGCCGGACTACCTGCTAGGTCCCTCCCTATGGGTGGGACCAGGAAGGGGGGTGGTTACACCCCCAATCCTTTGTCCAGCTCGCCCCAGGCCCGGGACTGGTGTGCCCCAGGACCGGTTTGAACTGGCATATGCACCGAGGCTCCTTGTGAGCCACAGGCATGTCTGGTTTCTTTCAAGCCCTACCTGACCAATACACAAAATCCTGTCTGGGGTGGTGCTCGCACCTCCCCTGGCAGGAAACCCTTTGTCCACACCTCCCAAGCTGGAAGGACTCCCAGCAGCAGGAGGGCAGACTTGTGTCTGTGGTGGCAGCATCCATTTTGTGGAGCTGAGGCTATGTCTGATTTTACCCGGGTTTCAGGTACTGTACATGTCGTGTCCCTCTAGAAGGGTGGAATGCTAACCCCGTCGCCAGAATTGGCGAGGGGTTAGTATTCCAATTCGTATGACACCTTACTCGACATGTTTTGATAAAGCCAAACCAAAGATAGCATTTAACCGCGAGGTTCATAATGCACTTAAGAGTATATGGTATGACGATATCTGGAAACAGTAGAAGGAAGTTGTTCCGACCACTGCAGACAGGCTCAGCTCGTGCCAGAGCACCATCTCACATGGAACCAAGCACTCTGCCTTCAGGATTGTTAAGGCCTGCCATAGGAGTGACTTATAGGTTACCAGGTGTCCCATTTAAGGTTAGGTATAGGTATACTACACCTAAGTAAGAGGTGATTACACCAACTTACCCCAGCTGAGTGATCAGCCAGTTGTGTCAGATTGTTAGGCCAAGCCTGGGGTGGCATAATACATGCTTCAGCCCCTGGCAGGCCTTGGGTACACCAATGCCCTGGGTACCTAGTGTACACTGGTACAGGGGCTGACAGGGTGATCCAACCAATTGGGTATGTACCTAGGGTACATGGAGTCCATTTTACAGAGAGAGCAGATAGCCTGAGAGCCTGAATGGCAGGATCTCAGGCCAACTAAGTCGAAAAACCAGCTAGACACTAGGCAAAAATTTGGGGGTAACCATAGTCAGATATCCACCTTCCTACACAACCCCCCCCCAAACGAAGGGAGATAAGGCTGACCTTGACCAGGTAAGCCTATATTGCCCAAGTGGCCATATAAGGAGGAACCAGCACTGGCATGGTTACCCCCTGTCTCATGGTCCACTAAGCAATCCCTCACCCTAAGGGTATCAGAGGGTCTCCACCATAGGGAATCTCTACCTTTGGTGTGTCTTGGCAAAGTAAAAGGCTGGTGTTGAGATGGAGTACTGAAGTGAGTGTCCTCAAAGTGAGGCCTCAGCTTCCTCCAATCATCCTCCACCATGGATGCCTTTCTTTCCTTAACTGAGTTGCACTGTGCTCTCAGGGTCAGCCTCTGGCTACCTAAAGCTGGAGGCTGGGTCCCTTTTGTGGGCTTACTGGAGGGACAGGTCAGGTCTGGGGCCCTAAGGTCCCATGTTTGCCTGTGCCCAACAGAATCTGTAGGAGAGTAGGGTCTGCTATCCTATGGTCACCCCAAATTTTTGCTTTTTGCTTCACTGGTTTTTGACATATTGAGGCTGTGGGCCTGCCAATCAGACCCCCAGCCTGCTGTTCTCTCTACTAAATTAAAACTATGCACCCTAGGTGCATAACCAACTGGAAGTGGATCACCCTGTCAGCCCCTGTACCAGTGTACACTAGGTACCCAGGGCATTGGTGTACCCAAGGCCTGCCAAGGGCTGCAGCATGTATTATGCCACCCCAGGCTTGGCCTAACGATTTGACACAACTGGCTGATCACTCAGCTGGGGTAAGTTGGTGTAATCACCTCTTACTTAGGTGTAGTATACCTATACCTAACCTTAAATGGGACACCTGGTAACCTATAAGTCACTCCTATGGCAGGCCTTAACAATCCTGAAGGCAGAGTGCTTGGTTCCATGTGAGATGGTGCTCTGGCATGAGCTGAGCCTGTCTGCAGTGGTCGGAACAACTTCCTTCTACTGTTTCCAGATATCGTCATACCATATACTCTTAAGTGCATTATGAACCTCGCGGTTAAATGCTATCTTTGGTTTGGCTTTATCAAAACATGTCGAGTAAGGTCTCATACGAATTGGAATACTAACCCCTCGCCAATTCTGGCGACGGGGTTAGCATTCCACCCTTCTAGAGGGACACGACATGTACAGTACCTGAAACCCGGGTAAAATCAGACATAGCCTCAGCTCCACAAAATGGATGCTGCCACCACAGACACAAGTCTGCCCTCCTGCTGCTGGGAGTCCTTCCAGCTTGGGAGGTGTGGACAAAGGGTTTCCTGCCAGGGGAGGTGCGAGCACCACCCCAGACAGGATTTTGTGTATTGGTCAGGTAGGGCTTGAAAGAAACCAGACATGCCTGTGGCTCACAAGGAGCCTCGGGGCATATGCCAGTTCAAACCGGTCCTGGGGCACACCAGTCCCGGGCCTGGGGCGAGCTGGACAAAGGATTGGGGGTGTAACCACCCCCCTTCCTGGTCCCACCCATAGGGAGGGACCTAGCAGGTAGTCCGGCCCCTAGAATCCGAATAAAGGTAGGAGCTGTGTCCTAAGACTTCAGACATCCTGGAATCAACTTGAAACTAAGAAGAAGACGGGAACTTCGACGCTCTGCCGCACAGAGGACTGAAGCCAATCTCCCCTGTGGTCAGGGAGTGACCACCTTGCTAACGCAAGCACCATCCAGCGAATCAACGTCTGCTTTGCCGCCGCCTCCCGCCGGAGCCCGAGCCCAGAGACTGACAAGACCTGGACCTCCAGACCTCTCACCGCCCGATCCACAGTCCCTGCAAAGAGGAGACCCGTGGAGGCACCGAGACACGTGGAGCCAGCCATCTTGGAACGACTACGACAAGCTGACAAGTGCAACAACCGAGGCTCCCTCCAAGTTGTGCTTTGGGTCCTGAGAAGCCCAACCCTCGAGCAGCATCTGCACCAAAGGTGAGCCCTCCAGCATCTCCACGATCTGCGTGGGGCCCTTCTGCATTTTGCCACTCGACGCGCCTAACCGGTTGCTGGCCCGCTGGCTAGTGGCCATCTTGGCGACGAAATCTACGACAAACACTGCTGGTCTGGTTGCTCCAGACTGGCCCTTGCTCCCCTCCAAAGGAGCAGTTCCTCTGACCTTGCTGGTCAGAACCATCAGCTTAAACTCCTTGCCTACAACAATTTCTTTTGCCAAGGCTTGTTTGCTTCGATCAAGTCGCCGACACCGCCGACAGCGAGAGCCTGCGTGGGACAGCTCGTGACTTGACTCCTGGACGTCGTCGACCTTCAGGGACCACGTGGCTGCAGAGTCAAGCTACACCTTCCTTCCTGTTTGCACCCGACATCGCCTGGTACCCACCTGGTGCCACGCTGGTCACTGGCTAGTGACTGTGAACACTGTCCCCTCTGCTTACAGGTCTTCAACATCTCCGATCCACTCTTGGATCCACTGCATCTCTCCCGGACCGACCGCCTGCAGCATCTTTGTCTTCAAGCTCAACGGAACAGATAGAAGAAACCCGACGCACTTTGAGGCCTATGCACCTGCTTCCTGTGGGTGAGGTAAAGCTGGTACTCCGGTGCCCAAGTGTAGTAATACATCTCTAGTGCCTGTGTTCCAAATCTTAAGTTCCTAGTTAACCCGGAAGATCTCCTTTGCAGTAACTTTGTACTTTTTACGCACCCATTGAAACCTATGGGAGCACGCGTGTGACTATTTGCTCTGCACACGCCACCCGTGGACCTCCTGGTCACTAACTGACGTTAGCTCCTTGTAGGCCCAGCGATTCTAGAGGCCTTAGGCCTTTTCCCTTTTCTGTTCGTGGTACTTATACCACTATTTTAGTATATGGTTTGAGTGGCCACCAGGGCCTATCCATATAACGTGCAACTTCTGTGTATTCTGTGATAATCTTGTTTGACGATTTGTGCTCCTGTGCTCATAAAGAGACTAGGGGTTACTTTGATAAATAAATACATATATATTTTGAATATATATCTGTGTGGTGTCCTTTCATTGGTATAAAAGGGGGTTGCATTTGGTAAAACAGCTGGCTTAACACGCTTCACGAGTTTAGCCTCAAAGACTGCTTAGCCTACGCTACCACTAGGGCAGCTAGTCCGAAAAGGTTGACTTACAACCACACCATAAGGGTTGCTTGGCATGGTACAAGGTGATCACTTTAACTAGTGAGCATCATATACCAGGCCAACTTCTCACATTGGTGAGCAGCGGTTGGATTTGAGCTTGCTGTGTTTTACCATTGTAATCTCTTGGTTACCAATTGAAAGATCACATAGGTACCTGTAGGTACATATAAAACAAGATTAGATATACTTAAGTTCTACTGAACTTAGTTGTTGTAGAGCAAAGGGAGTAGCACACCCTGACTACAACTACTAGATAGGTTTAGTAGGTAAACCCAAGTGTAGGTAGATTGCAACACATCCACCCACACTTAAGAGCAATGGCCGGGGCAGAGGGGTCCACTGTACCCATCTCTGTCGAGAGTGACCCCCAGAGGGCACCAACCAGCTTTGCTACCCTTAATCAGAATGAGCTCAGGCATTTGGCAACTCTTAGAGGCCTTAAACAGCCCAAGAACCCAAACTCTGCTGAGCTCAGAGAGCTCTTACAGAATGATGAGAATCAGAGAGCACTCAAGAAAGCTTCCCAGTTAGCCCCCTTAGGGACAGTGTGAGAAGTTGGCCTGGTATATGCTGTTCACTAGTTCTAGTGACCACCTTGTACCATGCCAAGCAACCCTTATGGTGTGGTTGTAAGTCAACCTTTTCGGACTAGCTGCCCTAGTGGTAGCGTAGGCTAAGCAGTCTTTGAGGCTAAACTCGTGAAGCGTGTTAAGCAAGCTGTTTTACCAATAGTAACCCCCTTTTATACCAATGAAAGGACACCACACAGATATATATTCAAAATATATATGTATTTATTTCTCAAAGTAACCCCTAGTCTCTTTATGAGCACAGGAGCACAAATCGTCGAACAAGATTATCACAGAATACACAGCAGTTGCACTTTATATGGATAGGCCCTGGTGGCCACTCGAACCATATACTAAAATAGTGGTATAAGTATCACGAACAGAAAAGGGAAAAGGCCTAGGGCCTCTAGAATCGCTGGGCCTACAAGGAGCTAACGTCAGTTAGTGACCAGGAGGTCCACGGGTGGCGTGTGCAGAGCAAATAGTCACACGCGTGCTCCCATAGGTTTCAATGGGTGCGTAAAAAGTACAAAGTTACTGCAAAAGGAATCTTCCGGATGACCTAGGAACTTAAGATTTGGAACACAGGCACTAGAGATGTATTACTACACATGGGCACCGGAGTACCAGCTTTACCTCACCCACAGGAAGCGGGTGCATAGGCCTCAAAGTGCGTCGGGTTTCTTCTATCTGTTCCGTTGAGCCTGGGACAAAGATGCTGCAGGCGGTCGGTCGGGAAGAGATGCAGTGGATCCAAGAGTGGATCGGAGATGTTGAAGACCTGTAAGCAGAGGGGACAGTGTTCACAGTCACTAGCCAGTGACCAGCGTGGCACCAGGTGGGTACCAGGCGATGTCGGGCGCAAACAGGTGATGAGGGGTAGCTTGTCTCCGCAGCCACGTGGTCCCTGAAGGTCGACGACGTCCAGGAGTCGGCTCACGAGCTGTCCCACGCAGGCTCTCGCTGTCGGCGGTGTCGGCGACTTGATCGAAGCAAACAAGCCTTGGCAAAAGCAATTGTAGAAGGATTCGGAAATCAGCTGTTGGTTCTGACCAGCAAGGTCAGAGGGATTGCTCCTTTGGAGGGGAGCAAGGGCCAGTCTGGAGCAACCAGACCAGCGGTGTTTGTCGTAGATTTCGTCGCCAAGATGGCCACTAGCCAGCGGGCCAGCAACCGGTTAGGCGCGTCGAGTGGCAAAATGCAGAAGGGCCCCACGCAGATCGTGGAGATGCTGGAGGGCTCACCTTTGGTGCAGATGCTGCTCGAGGGTTGGGCTTCTCAGGACCCAAAGCACAACTTGGAGGGAGCCTCGGTTGTTGCACTTGTCAGCTTGTTGTAGTCGTTCCAAGATGGCTGGCTCCACGTGTCTCGGTGCCTCCACGGGTCTCCTCTTTTCAGGGACTGTGGATCGGGCGGTGAGAGGTCTGGAGGTCCAGGTCTTGTCAGTCTCTGGGCTCGGGCTCCGGCGGGAGGCGGCGGCAAAGCAGACGGTGATTCGCTGGATGGTGCTTGCGTTAGCAAGGTGGTCACTCCCTGACCACAGGGGAGATTTTCTTCAGTCTTCTGTGCAGCAGAATGTCGAAGTTCCCGTCTTCTTCTTAGTTTCAAGTTGATTCCAGGATGTCTGAAGTCTTAGGACACAGCTCCTACCTTTATTCGGATTCTAGGGGCCGGACTACCTGCTAGGTCCCTCCCTATGGGTGGGACCAGGAAGGGGGGTGGTTACACCCCCAATCCTTTGTCCAGCTCGCCCCAGGCCCGGGACTGGTGTGCCCCAGGACCGGTTTGAACTGGCATATGCACCGAGGCTCCTTGTGAGCCACAGGCATGTCTGGTTTCTTTCAAGCCCTACCTGACCAATACACAAAATCCTGTCTGGGGTGGTGCACGCACCTCCCCTGGCAGGAAACCCTTTGTCCACACCTCCCAAGCTGGAAGGACTCCCAGCAGCAGGAGGGCAGACTTGTGTCTGTGGTGGCAGCATCCATTTTGTGGAGCTGAGGCTATGTCTGATTTTACCCGGGTTTCAGGTACTGTACATGTCGTGTCCCTCTAGAAGGGTGGAATGCTAACCCCGTCGCCAGAATTGGCGAGGGGTTAGTATTCCAATTCGTATGACACCTTACTCGACATGTTTTGATAAAGCCAAACCAAAGATAGCATTTAACCGCGAGGTTCATAATGCACTTAAGAGTATATGGTATGACGATATCTGGAAACAGTAGAAGGAAGTTGTTCCGACCACTGCAGACAGGCTCAGCTCATGCCAGAGCACCATCTCACATGGAACCAAGCACTCTGCCTTCAGGATTGTTAAGGCCTGCCATAGGAGTGACTTATAGGTTACCAGGTGTCCCATTTAGGGTTAGGTATAGGTATACTACACCTAAGTAAGAGGTGATTACACCAACTTACCCCAGCTGAGTGATCAGCCAGTTGTGTCAGATTGTTAGGCCAAGCCTGGGGTGGCATAATACATGCTGCAGCCCCTGGCAGGCCTTGGGTACACCAATGCCCTGGGTACCTAGTGTACACTGGTACAGGGGCTGACAGGGTGATCCACTTCCAATTGGTTATGCACCTAGGGTGCATAGTTTTAATTTAGTAGAGAGAACAGCAGGCTGGGGGTCTGATTGGCAGGCCCACAGCCTCAATATGTCAAAAACCAGTGAAGCAAAAAGCAAAAATTTGGGGTGACCATAGGATAGCAGACCCTACTCTCCTACACAACCCCCCCCCAAACGCTGGGACATTAAACTAGCCTTGACCAGTCTCGTCTTCATGTCCTAAGTGGAAGTACCTGGAGAGACCATCTGCATTCCCATGGTCAGTACCTGGCCGGTGCTCCACTGTAAAGTCCATCCCCTGTAGGGAAATGGACCACCTAAGCAGTTTGGGGTTTTCACCCTTCATCTGATTTAGCCACAAGAGGGGCTTATGGTCGGTCTGAATCTTGAAGTGAGTGCCAAACAAGTATGGCCTCAGCTTCTTCAGGGCCCACACCACAGCAAAGGCCTCCCTCTCAATAGCTGACCAATTCTTCTCTCTGGGGGTCAACCTTCTGCTAATAAAAGCAATGGGTTGGTCTTGACCATCTACATTAAGTTGTGACAGCACAGCTCCCACACCCAACTCAGAAGCATCTGTTTGGACAATAAACTCTTTGGAGTAGTCAGGACTTTTCAGGATAGGTGCAGAGCACATGGCCTCCTTCAGGTCATCAAATGCCTTTTGACAGCTTACTGTCCACTGAACCTTTTTGGGCATCTTCTTGGATGTCAGATCATTAAGAGGAGTCACAATGGACCCATAGTTCTTAACAAACTTCCTGTAATACCCAGTCAAGCCCAAGAAAGCTCGAACTTGAGTCTGGGTGGTTGGAGGGGACCAATCCTTGATGGACTGTATCTTACTCTCCAGTGGTTGAACTTGGCCCCCACCTACAAGGTGGCCCAAATACACAACCTTACTCTGCCCTATCTGGCACTTAGTAGCCTTGATAGTGAGGCCTGCCCTTTGCAGAGCCTCAAGAGCCTTCTTCAGGTGGATCAGGTGATCCTCCCAGGTGGAACTAAAGACAGCAATGTCATCAAGATATGCTGCGCAAAAGTCATCCAACCCAGTAAGGACTTGGTTCACCAGCCTTTGGAAGGTGGCAGGTGCATTCTTCAGACCAAAGGGCATCACCACAAACTGATAATGCCCACCTGGGGTTGAGAATGCTGTTTTGGCCTTAGACTCCTCAGCTAACCTGATTTGCCAATAGCCAGCTGTCAAGTCAAATGTGCTCAAAAACTTTGCAGAAGCTAGTTTGTCTATGAGCTCATCTGCCCTTGGAATAGGGTGTGCATCTGTCCTGGTGACAGCATTGAGTCCTCTGTAGTCCACACAGAACCTCATCTCTCTCTTGCCATCTTTGGTGTGAGGTTTGGGGACCAGAACCACTGGGCTAGCCCAGGGGCTCTCTGAGGGTTCAATGACACCTAATTCCAGCATTTTATGTACCTCAGCCTTTATACAGTCCCTGACGTGGTCAGGTTGTCTGTAAAGTTTGTTCTTTACAGGCAGACTGTCACCAGTGTCCACAACATGGGTACACCAGTCAGTTTGACTAGGTATCAAGGAAAACATATGTGAAAATGATTGTAGAACCTGCCTACATTCAGTCTGCTGATGGGCAGTGAGGTTGCCTCCAAGGGTCACTCCTTCAACTGAGCCATCTTCAGGGTTCTGAGACAACAGGTCTGGGAGAGGGTCACTCTCTTCCTCCTGTCCCTCATCTGTAGCCATGAGCAAGCCCATGTCTGCCCTGTTGTGAGAAGTTGGCCTGGTATATGATGCTCACTAGTTAAAGTGATCACCTTGTACCATGCCAAGCAACCCTTATGGTGTGGTTGTAAGTCAACCTTTTCGGACTAGCTGCCCTAGTGGTAGCGTAGGCTAAGCAGTCTTTGAGGCTAAACTCGTGAAGCGTGTTAAGCAAGCTGTTTTACCAATAGTAACCCCCTTTTATACCAATGAAAGGACACCACACAGATATATATTCAAAATATATATGTATTTATTTCTCAAAGTAACCCCTAGTCTCTTTATGAGCACAGGAGCACAAATCGTCAAACAAGATTATCACAGAATACACAGAAGTTGCACTTTATATGGATAGGCCCTGGTGGCCACTCGAACCATATACTAAAATAGTGGTATAAGTACCACGAACAGAAAAGGGAAAAGGCCTAGGGCCTCTAGAATCGCTGGGCCTACAAGGAGCTAACGTCAGTTAGTGACCAGGAGGTCCACGGGTGGCGTGTGCAGAGCAAATAGTCACACGCGTGCTCCCATAGGTTTCAATGGGTGCGTAAAAAGTACAAAGTTACTGCAAAAGGAATCTTCCGGATGACCTAGGAACTTAAGATTTGGAACACAGGCACTAGAGATGTATTACTACACATGGGCACCGGAGTACCAGCTTTACCTCACCCACAGGAAGCGGGTGCATAGGCCTCAAAGTGCGTCGGGTTTCTTCTATCTGTTCCGTTGAGCCTGGGACAAAGATGCTGCAGGCGGTCGGTCGGGAAGAGATGCAGTGGATCCAAGAGTGGATCGGAGATGTTGAAGACCTGTAAGCAGAGGGGACAGTGTTCACAGTCACTAGCCAGTGACCAGCGTGGCACCAGGTGGGTACCAGGCGATGTCGGGTGCAAACAGGTGATGAGGGGTAGCTTGTCTCCGCAGCCACGTGGTCCCTGAAGGTCGACGACGTCCAGGAGTCGGCTCACGAGCTGTCCCACGCAGGCTCTCGCTGTCGGCGGTGTCGGCGACTTGATCGAAGCAAACAAGCCTTGGCAAAAGCAATTGCAGGAGGATTCGGAAATCAGCTGTTGGTTCTGACCAGCAAGGTCAGAGGGATTGCTCCTTTGGAGGGGAGCAAGGGCCAGTCTGGAGCAACCAGACCAGCGGTGTTTGTCGTAGATTTCGTCGCCAAGATGGCCACTAGCCAGCGGGCCAGCAACCGGTTAGGCGCGTCGAGTGGCAAAATGCAGAAGGGCCCCACGCAGATCGTGGAGATGCTGGAGGGCTCACCTTTGGTGCAGATGCTGCTCGAGGGTTGGGCTTCTCAGGACCCAAAGCACAACTTGGAGGGAGCCTCGGTTGTTGCACTGGTCAGCTTGTCGTAGTCGTTCCAAGATGGCTGGCTCCACGTGTCTCGGTGCCTCCACGGGTCTCCTCTTTTCAGGGACTGTGGATCGGGCGGTGAGAGGTCTGGAGGTCCAGGTCTTGTCAGTCTCTGGGCTCGGGCTCCGGCGGGAGGCGGCGGCAAAGCAGACGGTGATTCGCTGGATGGTGCTTGCGTTAGCAAGGTGGTCACTCCCTGACCACAGGGGAGATTTTCTTCAGTCTTCTGTGCAGCAGAATGTCGAAGTTCCCGTCTTCTTCTTAGTTTCAAGTTGATTCCAGGATGTCTGAAGTCTTAGGACACAGCTCCTACCTTTATTCGGATTCTAGGGGCCGGACTACCTGCTAGGTCCCTCCCTATGGGTGGGACCAGGAAGGGGGGTGGTTACACCCCCAATCCTTTGTCCAGCTCGCCCCAGGCCCGGGACTGGTGTGCCCCAGGACCGGTTTGAACTGGCATATGCACCGAGGCTCCTTGTGAGCCACAGGCATGTCTGGTTTCTTTCAAGCCCTACCTGACCAATACACAAAATCCTGTCTGGGGTGGTGCATGCACCTCCCCTGGCAGGAAACCCTTTGTCCACACCTCCCAAGCTGGAAGGACTCCCAGCAGCAGGAGGGCAGACTTGTGTCTGTGGTGGCAGCATCCATTTTGTGGAGCTGAGGCTATGTCTGATTTTACCCGGGTTTCAGGTACTGTACATGTCGTGTCCCTCTAGAAGGGTGGAATGCTAACCCCGTCGCCAGAATTGGCGAGGGGTTAGTATTCCAATTCGTATGACACCTTACTCGACATGTTTTGATAAAGCCAAACCAAAGATAGCATTTAACCGCGAGGTTCATAATGCACTTAAGAGTATATGGTATGACGATATCTGGAAACAGTAGAAGGAAGTTGTTCCGACCACTGCAGACAGGCTCAGCTCATGCCAGAGCACCATCTCACATGGAACCAAGCACTCTGCCTTCAGGATTGTTAAGGCCTGCCATAGGAGTGACTTATAGGTTACCAGGTGTCCCATTTAAGTTTAGGTATAGGTATACTACACCTAAGTAAGAGGTGATTACACCAACTTACCCCAGCTGAGTGATCAGCCAGTTGTGTCAGATTGTTAGGCCAAGCCTGGGGTGGCATAATACATGCTTCAGCCCCTGGCAGGCCTTGGATACACCAATGCCCTGGGTACCTAGTGTACACTGGTACAGGGGCTGACAGGGTGATCCAACCAATTGGGTATGTACCTAGGGTACATGGAGTCCATTTTACAGAGAGAGCAGATAGCCTGAGAGCCTGAATGGCAGGATCTCAGGCCAACTAAGTCGAAAAACCAGCTAGACACTAGGCAAAAATTTGGGGGTAACCATAGTCAGATATCCACCTTCCTACACAACCCCCCCCCAAACGAAGGGAGATAAGGCTGACCTTGACCAGGTAAGCCTATATTGCCCAAGTGGCCATATAAGGAGGAACCAGCACTGGCATGGTTACCCCCTGTCTCATGGTCCACTAAGCAATCCCTCACCCTAAGGGTATCAGAGGGTCTCCACCATAGGGAATCTCTACCTGTGGTGTGTCTTGGCAAAGTAAAAGGCTGGTGTTGAGATGGAGTACTGAAGTGAGTGTCCTCAAAGTGAGGCCTCAGCTTCCTCCAATCATCCTCCACCATGGATGCCTTTCTTTCTTTAACTGAGTTGCACTGTGCTCTCAGGGTCAGCCTCTGGCTACCTAAAGCTGGAGGCTGGGTCCCTTTTGTGGGCTTACTGGAGGGACAGGTCAGGTTTGGGGCCCTAAGGTCCCATGTTTGCCTGTGCCCAACAGAATCCCCCGGGGGGAGGTCCCTAACTACCTGTAAAGGAGATCCCTCAGGAATGTTTTTACCCATCACCTGACTAGGGCTACTAGCCAGGCAATCCTCATTCTTTTGATGGGGGGGTTCTTGTGGACAGGGGCCCTCTGGGGGTCCACTGGCCTCCCTGACCTCTGCAGCCCTGGGCTGACTGAGGCAGGGTAGAGAGAGGCAGGCTACCTGCACCAGACTGGATCCCACCTTGGAAGGGGCCACTGACATCAGAGGCTCTGCCAGGCCAGGCCTGGCTACCTCTGGGGCAGTTCCTTCACAAGGGGTGAGGTCAGATCCCTGAGGAGGCTGACCTTTTCCTAATGTCTGGGGAGAGGGAGACTTTTCTTCCTCCCCACTACTCTCAGTTTGTGTGGAGTGATCCATTGTTTCAGGCTTCACTACACCTATGTCAGTCTGAGTATAGGCTGAGACCATTACAGCCTTGCCAACCTTTTCAGGGGGGCACTCAGTTTGTGTTTGAGCTGTGACTGTCACAGCTCTGCCAGTCCCTACAGGGAAGTCTGTCTGTGCCTGGGCTGTGGCTACCACTGCCCTTCCAACCTTTTCAGGGAGGAAATCTATTTGGACAGGGGTTGTGAATGGCACAACCCCCCTACCCTTTTGTGAAAGGCCTACCATTTTAGAATGGGTGTCTTGTTCAACTCCAGCCCAAGCTGAGAGTTCTAAGTCATTCCCCAGTAAGCAGTCTACAGGCAAGGTTGGGGACACTGCTACCCTTTTAGGGCCAGTGACCCCTCCCCAGCTGAGACATACCTCTGCCATGGGATGACTGTTCTGTTTGCCATCAATGTTAGTCACCTGGTAGGAGAAACCGGGCAAAAGCTGCTCAGAGGGAACTAGCCAATGGGCCACCATTGTGATGCTAGCCCCAGTGTCTCTGTAGGCCTCAGCTTTTGTACCATTGATGTAGGGCTCCTGTCTGTACCTACCCAAAGTGTTGGGACAGGCAGTGAAGTTGGCAAACCCCATGCCACCATCACAGACAAGAGTGGTTGCTGTAGGGGAATTGGCTAAGCCAGGGTCCCCCTGTGTTCCCCAAGTAAACCCACCCAGATTTCTGGGGGCACTCCCACCACCTGGGGGATTACTGCTGACAGTAATAGGTGGTGTGACAGGAGTAATTGGAGGAACAGTTTTGTTTTTAGCCCTTGGGCAACCGCTGTCAGTTTTCCAATGCCCAGGAGTTTTACACTCATGGCAGTAGGGCTTTTTAGCTGTGGTAGAGGAGGGAGCTTGGGACCCACCACCCTGTGTGGAGTTTTGGGGCCCTGAGGAAGGTTTCTCTTTTTCTTTATCCCCACCCTTCTCTTGAGGCTTGGTGGTATCTTTCTTTTGGTCACCACCCTGGTTTTTAGGCCTGATCCTGGTCCTGACCCATTTATCTGCCCTCTTTCCCAATTCTTGGGGAGAGGTCAAATCTGAGTCTACCAGGTGTTGATGGAGAAGCTGGTTTTGACAATTACTTAAAATCTGCTCTCTCATCATCAAATTGTACAATCCTGTATAATCAGACACCTTACTTCCCAGCAACCAACCCTCCAAAGCCTTAGTGGCACATTCCACATATTCAGACCAGTCCTGAGTCTGTGTCTTCTGGGTGTCTCTGAACATTAACCTGTACTGTTCAGTGGTTAAGCCTAACCCATCAACTAGGACACTCTTCAGGACTCTGTAATTTCTGACATCCTCTTCTCTAACAGTGAGGAGTCTATCTCTGCCTCTCCCCTCAAAGGAGAGCCATAAGATTGCTGCCCACTGGTCTTCAGGAACCTGCTGCACTTTGCAGGCTCTCTCAAGAGCAGTCATCCATTTGTGGATGTCATCCCCACTTTTGTAGGGGGGCACAATCTTGGACAGGTTCCTATTGTCAAAGACCCTATCTTTGTCCCTAGGGACATTGCTGCCACCAGTGGGTATAGACCCACTCTCTCTATGCTGCCTAGCCTTGCTCAGTTTTTCTTCCATCAGGGCTACTTCTAGCTCCTGCTTCCTGATCCTCAGCTGAGCCTCTTGCATCTTGGCCTCATGTTCCCTCCTCTGAGGGGTGGTCATCCTTCTCCTGGAGTGACCTTGAGAGCCTCTAGAGCCATGGGAAGCATTGGAGTCACCTGAGCGATTCCTTTGCCTTCCAAGCCCTGTGTTAAGTCCACTGGGGAGATCCAGTGGGTTGAACCCACTGTCAGTCCCCAATAGCCTTGGTTTAGCTGGGCCAAGTATAATACTTGGCACTGGGCTAGTTCTCCCTTCATCCTCACTACTGTCAGTATCCTTTTCACTCTCATCCTCTGTGGTAGGCATCCCATCTAAGGGGTGACTATTGGGAAGGGGTACTTCAGTGGCATCTTCAGAAGGGGGGCCTCCTGTTCCTGACCCTAAGGGGGCTAACTGGGAAGCTTTCTTGAGTGCTCTCTGATTCTCATCATTCTGTAAGAGCTCTCTGAGCTCAGCAGAGTTTGGGTTCTTGGGCTGTTTAAGGCCTCTAAGAGTTGCCAAATGCCTGAGCTCATTCTGATTAAGGGTAGCAAAGCTGGATGGTGCCCTCTGGGGGTCACTCTCAACAGAGATGGGTACAGTGGACCCCTCTGCCCCGGCCATTGCTCTTAAGTGTGGGTGGATGTGTTGCAATCTACCTACACTTGGGTTTACCTACTAAACCTATCTAGTAGTTGTAGTCAGGGTGTGCTACTCCCTTTGCTCTACAACAACTAAGTTCAGTAGAACTTAAGTATATCTAATCTTGTTTTATATGTACCTACAGGTACCTATGTGATCTTTCAATTGGTAACCAAGAGATTACAATGGTAAAACACAGCAAGCTCAAATCCAACCGCTGCTCACCAATGTGAGAAGTTGGCCTGGTATATGATGCTCACTAGTTAAAGTGATCACCTTGTACCATGCCAAGCAACCCTTATGGTGTGGTTGTAAGTCAACCTTTTCGGACTAGCTGCCCTAGTGGTAGCGTAGGCTAAGCAGTCTTTGAGGCTAAACTCGTGAAGCGTGTTAAGCAAGCTGTTTTACCAATAGTAACCCCCTTTTATACCAATGAAAGGACACCACACAGATATATATTCAAAATATATATGTATTTATTTCTCAAAGTAACCCCTAGTCTCTTTATGAGCACAGGAGCACAAATCGTCAAACAAGATTATCACAGAATACACAGAAGTTGCACTTTATATGGATAGGCCCTGGTGGCCACTCGAACCATATACTAAAATAGTGGTATAAGTACCACGAACAGAAAAGGGAAAAGGCCTAGGGCCTCTAGAATCGCTGGGCCTACAAGGAGCTAACGTCAGTTAGTGACCAGGAGGTCCACGGGTGGCGTGTGCAGAGCAAATAGTCACACGCGTGCTCCCATAGGTTTCAATGGGTGCGTAAAAAGTACAAAGTTACTGCAAAAGGAATCTTCCGGATGACCTAGGAACTTAAGATTTGGAACACAGGCACTAGAGATGTATTACTACACATGGGCACCGGAGTACCAGCTTTACCTCACCCACAGGAAGCGGGTGCATAGGCCTCAAAGTGCGTCGGGTTTCTTCTATCTGTTCCGTTGAGCCTGGGACAAAGATGCTGCAGGCGGTCGGTCGGGAAGAGATGCAGTGGATCCAAGAGTGGATCGGAGATGTTGAAGACCTGTAAGCAGAGGGGACAGTGTTCACAGTCACTAGCCAGTGACCAGCGTGGCACCAGGTGGGTACCAGGCGATGTCGGGTGCAAACAGGTGATGAGGGGTAGCTTGTCTCCGCAGCCACGTGGTCCCTGAAGGTCGACGACGTCCAGGAGTCGGCTCACGAGCTGTCCCACGCAGGCTCTCGCTGTCGGCGGTGTCGGCGACTTGATCGAAGCAAACAAGCCTTGGCAAAAGCAATTGCAGGAGGATTCGGAAATCAGCTGTTGGTTCTGACCAGCAAGGTCAGAGGGATTGCTCCTTTGGAGGGGAGCAAGGGCCAGTCTGGAGCAACCAGACCAGCGGTGTTTGTCGTAGATTTCGTCGCCAAGATGGCCACTAGCCAGCGGGCCAGCAACCGGTTAGGCGCGTCGAGTGGCAAAATGCAGAAGGGCCCCACGCAGATCGTGGAGATGCTGGAGGGCTCACCTTTGGTGCAGATGCTGCTCGAGGGTTGGGCTTCTCAGGACCCAAAGCACAACTTGGAGGGAGCCTCGGTTGTTGCACTGGTCAGCTTGTCGTAGTCGTTCCAAGATGGCTGGCTCCACGTGTCTCGGTGCCTCCACGGGTCTCCTCTTTTCAGGGACTGTGGATCGGGCGGTGAGAGGTCTGGAGGTCCAGGTCTTGTCAGTCTCTGGGCTCGGGCTCCGGCGGGAGGCGGCGGCAAAGCAGACGGTGATTCGCTGGATGGTGCTTGCGTTAGCAAGGTGGTCACTCCCTGACCACAGGGGAGATTTTCTTCAGTCTTCTGTGCAGCAGAATGTCGAAGTTCCCGTCTTCTTCTTAGTTTCAAGTTGATTCCAGGATGTCTGAAGTCTTAGGACACAGCTCCTACCTTTATTCGGATTCTAGGGGCCGGACTACCTGCTAGGTCCCTCCCTATGGGTGGGACCAGGAAGGGGGGTGGTTACACCCCCAATCCTTTGTCCAGCTCGCCCCAGGCCCGGGACTGGTGTGCCCCAGGACCGGTTTGAACTGGCATATGCACCGAGGCTCCTTGTGAGCCACAGGCATGTCTGGTTTCTTTCAAGCCCTACCTGACCAATACACAAAATCCTGTCTGGGGTGGTGCATGCACCTCCCCTGGCAGGAAACCCTTTGTCCACACCTCCCAAGCTGGAAGGACTCCCAGCAGCAGGAGGGCAGACTTGTGTCTGTGGTGGCAGCATCCATTTTGTGGAGCTGAGGCTATGTCTGATTTTACCCGGGTTTCAGGTACTGTACATGTCGTGTCCCTCTAGAAGGGTGGAATGCTAACCCCGTCGCCAGAATTGGCGAGGGGTTAGTATTCCAATTCGTATGACACCTTACTCGACATGTTTTGATAAAGCCAAACCAAAGATAGCATTTAACCGCGAGGTTCATAATGCACTTAAGAGTATATGGTATGACGATATCTGGAAACAGTAGAAGGAAGTTGTTCCGACCACTGCAGACAGGCTCAGCTCATGCCAGAGCACCATCTCACATGGAACCAAGCACTCTGCCTTCAGGATTGTTAAGGCCTGCCATAGGAGTGACTTATAGGTTACCAGGTGTCCCATTTAAGTTTAGGTATAGGTATACTACACCTAAGTAAGAGGTGATTACACCAACTTACCCCAGCTGAGTGATCAGCCAGTTGTGTCAGATTGTTAGGCCAAGCCTGGGGTGGCATAATACATGCTTCAGCCCCTGGCAGGCCTTGGATACACCAATGCCCTGGGTACCTAGTGTACACTGGTACAGGGGCTGACAGGGTGATCCAACCAATTGGGTATGTACCTAGGGTACATGGAGTCCATTTTACAGAGAGAGCAGATAGCCTGAGAGCCTGAATGGCAGGATCTCAGGCCAACTAAGTCGAAAAACCAGCTAGACACTAGGCAAAAATTTGGGGGTAACCATAGTCAGATATCCACCTTCCTACACCTGTCAACATATGCTTTAAGCCTGTTAACATGGAGTACCCTGTGGGGACTCCTGGGAGTTCCTAGGTCCACCAAGTAGGTGACCTCTCCCTTCTTTTCCAGGATTGTATGGGGTCCAGACCATTTGTCTTGGAGTGCTGCTGGGGCCACTGGCTCCAACACCCATACCTTCTGTCCTGGCTGATACTCAACCAAGACAGCCTTTTGGTCATGCCAAGCTTTCTGTAAGGCCTGGCTTGCCTCAAGGTTTTTAGATGCCTTCTCCATATACTCAGCCATCCTGGAGCGGAGACCAAGTACATAGTCCACTATGTCTAGCTTAGGCTTTTTGAGAGGTAACTCCCATCCTTCCTTCACCAAACACAGTGGGCCTCTCACAGGGTGCCCAAACAACAATTCAAAGGGGCTGTAGCCAACTCCTTTTTGTGGGACCTCTCTGTAAGCAAACAGAAGGCAGGGTAGAAGGATATCCCATCTTCGCCTGAGCTTTTCAGGTAATCCTTTGATCATACCCTTTAGGGTCTTGTTGAATCTCTCAACAAGCCCATTGCATTGTGGGTGATAAGGGGTGGTGAACTTGTAGTTGACACCACATTCCTTCCACATAGCTGTTAAGTATCCTGACATAAAGTTGGTACCTCTGTCAGATACTACCTCCTTAGGAAACCCCACTCTGGAGAATACTCCCAGCAGGGCCCTGGCCACAACAGGAGCTGTAGTGGTCCTAAGGGGAATTGCCTCTGGATACCTGGTGGCATGATCCACTACCACCAGTATAAATCTGTGCCCAGATGCAGTGGGAGGATCCATGGGACCCACTATGTCTATTCCCACTCTTTCAAAGGGAACCCCCACCACAGGTAGTGGTATCAGGGGGGCCTTTGTTGTGCCACCTGATTTGCCACTGGCTTGGCAGGTAACACAGGAGCGACAAAACTCCTTTGTATCTTCATTCATATGAGGCCAGTGAAAGTGAGGGACAAGTCTGTCCCAGGTCTTGTTCTGGCCTAGGTGTCCTGCTAAAGGAATATCATGGGCCAAGGTAAGGAGGAAGCCCCTAAATTGCAGAGGTCTGACCAACCTCCTGGTTGCACCAGGCTTGGGGTCTCTAGCCTCTGAATAAAGGAGCCCTTCATCCCAATACACTTTATGGGTACCTTGAGCATTTCCAGCAGCCTTTTTGCAATCACTAGTCCAGTGAGTTGTATTTTTACAATGATTGCACCAGGGTTTCTTTTGACCTTCTTTCTTCTTTTTGGACTGTTGGGACCCACCCTCCTTAGTAGTAGTTTGGGGCCCTGTTGAAGACTTCTGGTCTTTAGGTTTCTGATCTCCACCCTTTTGGTCTGTTTTCTTCTGATCACCCCCTTGGCCCTGGTTCTGGTTCTTTTGCTTAACCCTGGTTCTGACCCATTTGTCTGCCTTCTTTCCCAATTCTTGGGGAGAGGTCAGATCAGAGTCAACCAAGTGTTGATGCAGTTGCTGGTTTTGACAGTTATTTAAAATCTGTTCTCTCATCATCAAATTATACAATCCTGTAAAATCAGATACCTTACTTCCCAGCAACCAACCCTCCAAAGCCTTAGTGGCACATTCAATGTATTCAGACCAGTCCTGAGTCTGTGTCTTTTGGGTGTCTCTGAACATTAACCTGTACTGCTCAGTGGTTAAGCCTAACCCATCAACTAGAACACTCTTCAGGACTCTGTAGTTTCTGACATCCTCTTCTCTAACAAGATTATCACAGAATACACAGCAGTTGCACTTTATATGGATAGGCCCTGGTGGCCACTCGAACCATATACTAAAATAGTGGTATAAGTATCACGAACAGAAAAGGGAAAAGGCCTAGGGCCTCTAGAATCGCTGGGCCTACAAGGAGCTAACGTCAGTTAGTGACCAGGAGGTCCACGGGTGGCGTGTGCAGAGCAAATAGTCACACGCGTGCTCCCATAGGTTTCAATGGGTGCGTAAAAAGTACAAAGTTACTGCAAAAGGAATCTTCCGGATGACCTAGGAACTTAAGATTTGGAACACAGGCACTAGAGATGTATTACTACACATGGGCACCGGAGTACCAGCTTTACCTCACCCACAGGAAGCGGGTGCATAGGCCTCAAAGTGCGTCGGGTTTCTTCTATCTGTTCCGTTGAGCCTGGGACAAAGATGCTGCAGGCGGTCGGTCGGGAAGAGATGCAGTGGATCCAAGAGTGGATCGGAGATGTTGAAGACCTGTAAGCAGAGGGGACAGTGTTCACAGTCACTAGCCAGTGACCAGCGTGGCACCAGGTGGGTACCAGGCGATGTCGGGCGCAAACAGGTGATGAGGGGTAGCTTGTCTCCGCAGCCACGTGGTCCCTGAAGGTCGACGACGTCCAGGAGTCGGCTCACGAGCTGTCCCACGCAGGCTCTCGCTGTCGGCGGTGTCGGCGACTTGATCGAAGCAAACAAGCCTTGGCAAAAGCAATTGTAGAAGGATTCGGAAATCAGCTGTTGGTTCTGACCAGCAAGGTCAGAGGGATTGCTCCTTTGGAGGGGAGCAAGGGCCAGTCTGGAGCAACCAGACCAGCGGTGTTTGTCGTAGATTTCGTCGCCAAGATGGTGTAGGAAGGTGGATATCTGACTATGGTTACCCCCAAATTTTTGCCTAGTGTCTAGCTGGTTTTTCGACTTAGTTGGCCTGAGATCCTGCCATTCAGGCTCTCAGGCTATCTGCTCTCTCTGTAAAATGGACTCCATGTACCCTAGGTACATACCCAATTGGTTGGATCACCCTGTCAGCCCCTGTACCAGTGTACACTAGGTACCCAGGGCATTGGTGTATCCAAGGCCTGCCAGGGGCTGAAGCATGTATTATGCCACCCCAGGCTTGGCCTAACAATCTGACACAACTGGCTGATCACTCAGCTGGGGTAAGTTGGTGTAATCACCTCTTACTTAGGTGTAGTATACCTATACCTAAACTTAAATGGGACACCTGGTAACCTATAAGTCACTCCTATGGCAGGCCTTAACAATCCTGAAGGCAGAGTGCTTGGTTCCATGTGAGATGGTGCTCTGGCATGAGCTGAGCCTGTCTGCAGTGGTCGGAACAACTTCCTTCTACTGTTTCCAGATATCGTCATACCATATACTCTTAAGTGCATTATGAACCTCGCGGTTAAATGCTATCTTTGGTTTGGCTTTATCAAAACATGTCGAGTAAGGTGTCATACGAATTGGAATACTAACCCCTCGCCAATTCTGGCGACGGGGTTAGCATTCCACCCTTCTAGAGGGACACGACATGTACAGTGCCTGAAACCCGGGTAAAATCAGACATAGCCTCAGCTCCACAAAATGGATGCTGCCACCACAGACACAAGTCTGCCCTCCTGCTGCTGGGAGTCCTTCCAGCTTGGGAGGTGTGGACAAAGGGTTTCCTGCCAGGGGAGGTGCATGCACCACCCCAGACAGGATTTTGTGTATTGGTCAGGTAGGGCTTGAAAGAAACCAGACATGCCTGTGGCTCACAAGGAGCCTCGGGGCATATGCCAGTTCAAACCGGTCCTGGGGCACACCAGTCCCGGGCCTGGGGCGAGCTGGACAAAGGATTGGGGGTGTAACCACCCCCCTTCCTGGTCCCACCCATAGGGAGGGACCTAGCAGGTAGTCCGGCCCCTAGAATCCGAATAAAGGTAGGAGCTGTGTCCTAAGACTTTAGACATCCTGGAATCAACTTGAAACTAAGAAGAAGACGGGAACTTCGACGCTCTGCCGCACAGAGGACTGAAGCCAATCTCCCCTGTGGTCAGGGAGTGACCACCTTGCTAACGCAAGCACCATCCAGCGCATCAACGTCTGCTTTGCCGCCGCCTCCCGCCGGAGCCCGAGCCCAGAGACTGACAAGACCTGGACCTCCAGACCTCTCACCGCCCGATCCACAGTCCCTGCAAAGAAGAGACCCGTGGAGGCACCGAGACACGTGGAGCCAGCCATCTTGGAACGACTACGACAAGCTGACAAGTGCAACAACCGAGGCTCCCTCCAAGTTGTGCTTTGGGTCCTGAGAAGCCCAACCCTCGAGCAGCATCTGCACCAAAGGTGAGCCCTCCAGCATCTCCACGATCTGCGTGGGGCCCTTCTGCATTTTGCCACTCGACGCGCCTAACCGGTTGCTGGCCCGCTGGCTAGTGGCCATCTTGGCGACGAAATCTACGACAAACACCGCTGGTCTGGTTGCTCCAGACTGGCCCTTGCTCCCCTCCAAAGGAGCAGTTCCTCTGACCTTGCTGGTCAGAACCATCAGCTTAAACTCCTTGCCTACAACAATTGCTTTCGCCAAGGCTTGTTTGCTTCGATCAAGTCGCCGACACCGCCGGCAGCGAGAGCCTGCGTGGGACAGCTCGTGACTCGACTCCTGGACGTCGTCGACCTTCAGGGACCACGTGGCTGCAGAGTCAAGCTACACCTTCCTTCCTGTTTGCACCCGACATCGCCTGGTACCCACCTGGTGCCACGCTGGTCACTGGCTAGTGACTGTGAACACTGTCCCCTCTGCTTACAGGTCTTCAACATCTCCGATCCACTCTTGGATCCACTGCATCTCTCCCGGACCGACCGCCTGCAGCATCTTTGTCTTCAAGCTCCACGGAACAGATAGAAGAAACCCGACGCACTTTGAGGCCTATGCACCCGCTTCCTGTGGGTGAGGTAAAGCTGGTACTCCGGTGCCCATGTGTAGTAATACATCTCTAGTGCCTGTGTTCCAAATCTTAAGTTCCTAGTCAACCCGGAAGATTCCTTTTGCAGTAACTTTGTACTTTTTACGCACCCATTGAAACCTATGGGAGCACGCGTGTGACTATTTGCTCTGCACACGCCACCCGTGGACCTCCTGGTCACTAACTGACGTTAGCTCCTTGTAGGCCCAGCGATTCTAGAGGCCCTAGGCCTTTTCCCTTTTCTGTTCGTGGTACTTATACCACTATTTTAGTATATGGTTCGAGTGGCCACCAGGGCCTATCCATATAAAGTGCAACTTCTGTGTATTCTGTGATAATCTTGTTTGACGATTTGTGCTCCTGTGCTCATAAAGAGACTAGGGGTTACTTTGAGAAATAAATACATATATATTTTGAATATATATCTGTGTGGTGTCCTTTCATTGGTATAAAAGGGGGTTACATTTGGTAAAACAGCTGGCTTAACACGCTTCACGAGTTTAGCCTCAAAGACTGCTTAGCCTACGCTACCACTAGGGCAGCTAGTCCGAAAAGGTTGACTTACAACCACACCATAAGGGTTGCTTGGCATGGTACAAGGTGGTCACTAGAACTAGTGAACAGCATATACCAGGCCAACTTCTCACATTGGTGAGCAGCGGTTGGATTTGAGCTTGCTGTGTTTTACCATTGTAATCTCTTGGTTACCAATTGAAAGATCACATAGGTACCTGTAGGTACATATAAAACAAGATTAGATATACTTAAGTTCTACTGAACTTAGTTGTTGTAGAGCAAAGGGAGTAGCACACCCTGACTACAACTACTAGATAGGTTTAGTAGGTAAACCCAAGTGTAGGTAGATTGCAACACATCCACCCACACTTAAGAGCAATGGCCGGGGCAGAGGGGTCCACTGTACCCATCTCTGTCGAGAGTGACCCCCAGAGGGCACCAACCAGCTTTGCTACCCTTAATCAGAATGAGCTCAGGCATTTGGCAACTCTTAGAGGCCTTAAACAGCCCAAGAACCCAAACTCTGCTGAGCTCAGAGAGCTCTTACAGAATGATGAGAATCAGAGAGCACTCAAGAAAGCTTCCCAGTTAGCCCCCTTAGGGACAGGAACAGGAGGCCCCCCTTCTGAAGATGCCACTGAAGTACCCCTTCCCAATAGTCACCCCTTAGATGGGATGCCTACCACAGAGGAAGAAAGTGATGGGGATACAGATGTGAGTGGGGATGAAGGGAGAACTAGCCCAGTGCCAAGTGTTATACTTGGCCCAGCTAAACTAAGGCTATTGGGGACTGACAGTGGGTTCACCCCATTGGATCTCCCCAGTGGACTTAACACAGGGCTTGGAAGGCAAAGGAATCGCTCAGGTGACTCCAATGCTTCCCATGGCTCTAGAGGCTCTCAAGGTCACTCCAGAAGGAGACTGACCACCCCTCAGAGGAGGGAACATGAGGCCAGAATGCAGGAAGCCCAGCTGAGGATCAGGAAGCAGGAGCTAGAAGTAGCCCTGATGGAAGAAAAACTGAGCAAGGCTAGGCAGCATAGAGAGAGTGGGTCTATACCCACTGGTGGCAGCAATGTCCCTAGGGACAAAGATAGGGTCTTTGACAATAGGAACCTGTCCAAGATTGTGCCCCCCTACAAAAGTGGGGATGACATCCACAAATGGATGACTGCTCTTGAGAGAGCCTGCAAAGTGCAGCAGGTTCCTGAAGACCAGTGGGCAGCAATCTTATGGCTCTCCTTTGAGGGGAGAGGCAGAGATAGACTCCTCACTGTTAGAGAAGAGGATGTCAGAAATTACAGAGTCCTGAAGAGTGTCCTAGTTGATGGGTTAGGCTTAACCACTGAACAGTACAGGTTAATGTTCAGAGACACCCAGAAGACACAGACTCAGGACTGGTCTGAATATGTGGAATGTGCCACTAAGGCTTTGGAGGGTTGGTTGCTGGGAAGTAAGGTGTCTGATTATACAGGATTGTACAATTTGATGATGAGAGAGCAGATTTTAAGTAATTGTCAAAACCAGCTTCTCCATCAACACCTGGTAGACTCAGATTTGACCTCTCCCCAAGAATTGGGAAAGAGGGCAGATAAATGGGTCAGGACCAGGATCAGGCCTAAAAACCAGGGTGGTGACCAAAAGAAAGATACCACCAAGCCTCAAGAGAAGGGTGGGGATAAAGAAAAAGAGAAACCTTCCTCAGGGCCCCAAAACTCCACACAGGGTGGTGGGTCCCAAGCTCCCTCCTCTACCACAGCTAAAAAGCCCTACTGCCATGAGTGTAAAACTCCTGGGCATTGGAAAACTGACAGCGGTTGCCCAAGGGCTAAAAACAAAACTGTTCCTCCAATTACTCCTGTCACACCACCTATTACTGTCAGCAGTAATCCCCCAGGTGGTGGGAGTGCCCCCAGAAATCTGGGTGGGTTTACTTGGGGAACACAGGGGGACCCTGGCTTAGCCAATTCCCCTACAGCAACCACTCTTGTCTGTGATGGTGGCATGGGGTTTGCCAACTTCACTGCCTGTCCCAACACTTTGGGTAGGTACAGACAGGAGCCCTACATCAATGGTACAAAAGCTGAGGCCTACAGAGACACTGGGGCTAGCATCACAATGGTGGCCCATTGGCTAGTTCCCTCTGAGCAGCTTTTGCCCGGTTTCTCCTACCAGGTGACTAACATTGATGGCAAACAGAACAGTCATCCCATGGCAGAGGTATGTCTCAGCTGGGGAGGGGTCACTGGCCCTAAAAGGGTAGCAGTGTCCCCAACCTTGCCTGTAGACTGCTTACTGGGGAATGACTTAGAACTCTCAGCTTGGGCTGGAGTTGAACAAGACACCCATTCTAAAATGGTAGGCCTTTCACAAAAGGGTAGGGGGGTTGTGCCATTCACAACCCCTGTCCAAATAGATTTCCTCCCTGAAAAGGTTGGAAGGGCAGTGGTAGCCACAGCCCAGGCACAGACAGACTTCCCTGTAGGGACTGGCAGAGCTGTGACAGTCACAGCTCAAACACAAACTGAGTGCCCCCCTGAAAAGGTTGGCAAGGCTGTAATGGTCTCAGCCTATACTCAGACTGACATAGGTGTAGTGAAGCCTGAAACAATGGATCACTCCACACAAACTGAGAGTAGTGGGGAGGAAGAAAAGTCTCCCTCTCCCCAGACATTAGGAAAAGGTCAGCCTCCTCAGGGATCTGACCTCACCCCTTGTGAAGGAACTGCCCCAGAGGTAGCCAGGCCTGGCCTGGCAGAGCCTCTGATGTCAGTGGCCCCTTCCAAGGTGGGATCCAGTCTGGTGCAGGTAGCCTGCCTCTCTCTACCCTGCCTCAGTCAGCCCAGGGCTGCAGAGGTCAGGGAGGCCAGTGGACCCCCAGAGGGCCCCTGTCCACAAGAACCCCCCCATCAAAAGAATGAGGATTGCCTGGCTAGTAGCCCTAGTCAGGTGATGGGTAAAAACATTCCTGAGGGATCTCCTTTACAGGTAGTTAGGGACCTCCCCCAGGGGGATTCTGTTGGGCACAGGCAAACATGGGACCTTAGGGCCCCAAACCTGACCTGTCCCTCCAGTAAGCCCACAAAAGGGACCCAGCCTCCAGCTTTAGGTAGCCAGAGGCTGACCCTGAGAGCACAGTGCAACTCAGTTAAAGAAAGAAAGGCATCCATGGTGGAGGATGATTGGAGGAAGCTGAGGCCTCACTTTGAGGACACTCACTTCAGTACTCCATCTCAACACCAGCCTTTTACTTTGCCAAGACACACCACAGGTAGAGATTCCCTATGGTGGAGACCCTCTGATACCCTTAGGGTGAGGGATTGCTTAGTGGACCATGAGACAGGGGGTAACCATGCCAGTGCTGGTTCCTCCTTATATGGCCACTTGGGCAATATAGGCTTACCTGGTCAAGGTCAGCCTTATCTCCCTTCGTTTGGGGGGGGGTTGTGTAGGAAGGTGGATATCTGACTATGGTTACCCCCAAATTTTTGCCTAGTGTCTAGCTGGTTTTTCGACTTAGTTGGCCTGAGATCCTGCCATTCAGGCTCTCAGGCTATCTGCTCTCTCTGTAAAATGGACTCCATGTACCCTAGGTACATACCCAATTGGTTGGATCACCCTGTCAGCCCCTGTACCAGTGTACACTAGGTACCCAGGGCATTGGTGTATCCAAGGCCTGCCAGGGGCTGAAGCATGTATTATGCCACCCCAGGCTTGGCCTAACAATCTGACACAACTGGCTGATCACTCAGCTGGGGTAAGTTGGTGTAATCACCTCTTACTTAGGTGTAGTATACCTATACCTAAACTTAAATGGGACACCTGGTAACCTATAAGTCACTCCTATGGCAGGCCTTAACAATCCTGAAGGCAGAGTGCTTGGTTCCATGTGAGATGGTGCTCTGGCATGAGCTGAGCCTGTCTGCAGTGGTCGGAACAACTTCCTTCTACTGTTTCCAGATATCGTCATACCATATACTCTTAAGTGCATTATGAACCTCGCGGTTAAATGCTATCTTTGGTTTGGCTTTATCAAAACATGTCGAGTAAGGTGTCATACGAATTGGAATACTAACCCCTCGCCAATTCTGGCGACGGGGTTAGCATTCCACCCTTCTAGAGGGACACGACATGTACAGTGCCTGAAACCCGGGTAAAATCAGACATAGCCTCAGCTCCACAAAATGGATGCTGCCACCACAGACACAAGTCTGCCCTCCTGCTGCTGGGAGTCCTTCCAGCTTGGGAGGTGTGGACAAAGGGTTTCCTGCCAGGGGAGGTGCATGCACCACCCCAGACAGGATTTTGTGTATTGGTCAGGTAGGGCTTGAAAGAAACCAGACATGCCTGTGGCTCACAAGGAGCCTCGGGGCATATGCCAGTTCAAACCGGTCCTGGGGCACACCAGTCCCGGGCCTGGGGCGAGCTGGACAAAGGATTGGGGGTGTAACCACCCCCCTTCCTGGTCCCACCCATAGGGAGGGACCTAGCAGGTAGTCCGGCCCCTAGAATCCGAATAAAGGTAGGAGCTGTGTCCTAAGACTTTAGACATCCTGGAATCAACTTGAAACTAAGAAGAAGACGGGAACTTCGACGCTCTGCCGCACAGAGGACTGAAGCCAATCTCCCCTGTGGTCAGGGAGTGACCACCTTGCTAACGCAAGCACCATCCAGCGCATCAACGTCTGCTTTGCCGCCGCCTCCCGCCGGAGCCCGAGCCCAGAGACTGACAAGACCTGGACCTCCAGACCTCTCACCGCCCGATCCACAGTCCCTGCAAAGAGGAGACCCGTGGAGGCACCGAGACACGTGGAGCCAGCCATCTTGGAACGACTACGACAAGCTGACAAGTGCAACAACCGAGGCTCCCTCCAAGTTGTGCTTTGGGTCCTGAGAAGCCCAACCCTCGAGCAGCATCTGCACCAAAGGTGAGCCCTCCAGCATCTCCACGATCTGCGTGGGGCCCTTCTGCATTTTGCCACTCGACGCGCCTAACCGGTTGCTGGCCCGCTGGCTAGTGGCCATCTTGGCGACGAAATCTACGACAAACACTGCTGGTCTGGTTGCTCCAGACTGGCCCTTGCTCCCCTCCAAAGGAGCAGTTCCTCTGACCTTGCTGGTCAGAACCATCAGCTTAAACTCCTTGCCTACAACAATTGCTTTCGCCAAGGCTTGTTTGCTTCGATCAAGTCGCCGACACCGCCGACAGCGAGAGCCTGCGTGGGACAGCTCGTGACTCGACTCCTGGACGTCGTCGACCTTCAGGGACCACGTGGCTGCAGAGTCAAGCTACACCTTCCTTCCTGTTTGCACCCGACATCGCCTGGTACCCACCTGGTGCCACGCTGGTCACTGGCTAGTGACTGTGAACACTGTCCCCTCTGCTTACAGGTCTTCAACATCTCCGATCCACTCTTGGATCCACTGCATCTCTCCCGGACCGACCGCCTGCAGCATCTTTGTCTTCAAGCTCCACGGAACAGATAGAAGAAACCCGACGCACTTTGAGGCCTATGCACCCGCTTCCTGTGGGTGAGGTAAAGCTGGTACTCCGGTGCCCATGTGTAGTAATACATCTCTAGTGCCTGTGTTCCAAATCTTAAGTTCCTAGTCAACCCGGAAGATTCCTTTTGCAGTAACTTTGTACTTTTTACGCACCCATTGAAACCTATGGGAGCACGCGTGTGACTATTTGCTCTGCACACGCCACCCGTGGACCTCCTGGTCACTAACTGACGTTAGCTCCTTGTAGGCCCAGCGATTCTAGAGGCCCTAGGCCTTTTCCCTTTTCTGTTCGTGGTACTTATACCACTATTTTAGTATATGGTTCGAGTGGCCACCAGGGCCTATCCATATAAAGTGCAACTTCTGTGTATTCTGTGATAATCTTGTTTGACGATTTGTGCTCCTGTGCTCATAAAGAGACTAGGGGTTACTTTGAGAAATAAATACATATATATTTTGAATATATATCTGTGTGGTGTCCTTTCATTGGTATAAAAGGGGGTTACATTTGGTAAAACAGCTGGCTTAACACGCTTCACGAGTTTAGCCTCAAAGACTGCTTAGCCTACGCTACCACTAGGGCAGCTAGTCCGAAAAGGTTGACTTACAACCACACCATAAGGGTTGCTTGGCATGGTACAAGGTGGTCACTAGAACTAGTGAACAGCATATACCAGGCCAACTTCTCACAGATGGCCACTAGCCAGCGGGCCAGCAACCGGTTAGGCGCGTCGAGTGGCAAAATGCAGAAGGGCCCCACGCAGATCGTGGAGATGCTGGAGGGCTCACCTTTGGTGCAGATGCTGCTCGAGGGTTGGGCTTCTCAGGACCCAAAGCACAACTTGGAGGGAGCCTCGGTTGTTGCACTTGTCAGCTTGTCGTAGTCGTTCCAAGATGGCTGGCTCCACGTGTCTCGGTGCCTCCACGGGTCTCCTCTTTTCAGGGACTGTGGATCGGGCGGTGAGAGGTCTGGAGGTCCAGGTCTTGTCAGTCTCTGGGCTCGGGCTCCGGCGGGAGGCGGCGGCAAAGCAGACGGTGATTCGCTGGATGGTGCTTGCGTTAGCAAGGTGGTCACTCCCTGACCACAGGGGAGATTTTCTTCAGTCTTCTGTGCAGCAGAATGTCGAAGTTCCCGTCTTCTTCTTAGTTTCAAGTTGATTCCAGGATGTCTGAAGTCTTAGGACACAGCTCCTACCTTTATTCGGATTCTAGGGGCCGGACTACCTGCTAGGTCCCTCCCTATGGGTGGGACCAGGAAGGGGGGTGGTTACACCCCCAATCCTTTGTCCAGCTCGCCCCAGGCCCGGGACTGGTGTGCCCCAGGACCGGTTTGAACTGGCATATGCACCGAGGCTCCTTGTGAGCCACAGGCATGTCTGGTTTCTTTCAAGCCCTACCTGACCAATACACAAAATCCTGTCTGGGGTGGTGCACGCACCTCCCCTGGCAGGAAACCCTTTGTCCACACCTCCCAAGCTGGAAGGACTCCCAGCAGCAGGAGGGCAGACTTGTGTCTGTGGTGGCAGCATCCATTTTGTGGAGCTGAGGCTATGTCTGATTTTACCCGGGTTTCAGGTACTGTACATGTCGTGTCCCTCTAGAAGGGTGGAATGCTAACCCCGTCGCCAGAATTGGCGAGGGGTTAGTATTCCAATTCGTATGACACCTTACTCGACATGTTTTGATAAAGCCAAACCAAAGATAGCATTTAACCGCGAGGTTCATAATGCACTTAAGAGTATATGGTATGACGATATCTGGAAACAGTAGAAGGAAGTTGTTCCGACCACTGCAGACAGGCTCAGCTCATGCCAGAGCACCATCTCACATGGAACCAAGCACTCTGCCTTCAGGATTGTTAAGGCCTGCCATAGGAGTGACTTATAGGTTACCAGGTGTCCCATTTAGGGTTAGGTATAGGTATACTACACCTAAGTAAGAGGTGATTACACCAACTTACCCCAGCTGAGTGATCAGCCAGTTGTGTCAGATTGTTAGGCCAAGCCTGGGGTGGCATAATACATGCTGCAGCCCCTGGCAGGCCTTGGGTACACCAATGCCCTGGGTACCTAGTGTACACTGGTACAGGGGCTGACAGGGTGATCCACTTCCAATTGGTTATGCACCTAGGGTGCATAGTTTTAATTTAGTAGAGAGAACAGCAGGCTGGGGGTCTGATTGGCAGGCCCACAGCCTCAATATGTCAAAAACCAGTGAAGCAAAAAGCAAAAATTTGGGGTGACCATAGGATAGCAGACCCTACTCTCCTACAGACAGGAACAGGAGGCCCCCCTTCTGAAGATGCCACTGAAGTACCCCTTCCCAATAGTCACCCCTTAGATGGGATGCCTACCACAGAGGATAAGAGTGAAAAGGATACTGACAGTAGTGAGGATGAAGGGAGAACTAGCCCAGTGCCAAGTGTTATACTTGGCCCAGCTAAACCAAGGCTATTGGGGACTGACAGTGGGTTCAACCCACTGGATCTCCCCAGTGGACTTAACACAGGGCTGGGAAGGCAAAGGAATCGCTCAGGTGACTCCAATGCTTCCCATGGCTCTAGAGGCTCTCAAGGTCACTCCAGGAGAAGGATGACCACCCCTCAGAGGAGGGAACATGAGGCCAAGATGCAAGAGGCCCAGCTGAGGATCAGGAAGCAGGAGCTAGAAGTAGCCCTGATGGAAGAGAAACTTAGCAAGGCTAGACAGCATAAAGAGAGTGGGTCTATACCCACTGGTGGCAGCATTGTCCCTAAGGACAAAGATAGGGTTTTCGACAATAGAAACCTGTCTAAGGTTGTGCCCCCCTACAAAAGTGGGGATGACATCCACAAGTGGATAACTGCTCTTGAGAGAGCCTGCAAAGTACAGCAGGTTCCTGAAGATCAGTGGGCAGCAATCCTCTGGCTCTCCTTTGAAGGAAGAGGCAGAGACAGACTCCTCACTGTTAGAGAAGAGGATGTCAGAAACTACAGAGTCCTGAAGAGTGTTCTGGTAGATGGGTTAGGCTTAACCACTGAACAGTACAGGTTAATGTTCAGAGACACCCAAAAGACACAGACTCAGGACTGGTCTGAATATGTTGAATGTGCCACTAAGGCTTTGGAGGGTTGGTTGCTGGGAAGTAAGGTATCTGATTTTACAGGATTGTATAATTTGATGATGAGAGAACAGATTTTAAATAACTGTCAAAACCAGCAACTGCATCAACACTTGGTTGACTCTGATCTGACCTCTCCCCAAGAATTGGGAAAGAAGGCAGACAAATGGGTCAGAACCAGGGTTAAGCAAAAGAACCAGAACCAGGGTGTAGGAGAGTAGGGTCTGCTATCCTATGGTCACCCCAAATTTTTGCTTTTTGCTTCACTGGTTTTTGACATATTGAGGCTGTGGGCCTGCCAATCAGACCCCCAGCCTGCTGTTCTCTCTACTAAATTAAAACTATGCACCCTAGGTGCATAACCAATTGGAAGTGGATCACCCTGTCAGCCCCTGTACCAGTGTACACTAGGTACCCAGGGCATTGGTGTACCCAAGGCCTGCCAAGGGCTGCAGCATGTATTATGCCACCCCAGGCTTGGCCTAACAATCTGACACAACTGGCTGATCACTCAGCTGGGGTAAGTTGGTGTAATCACCTCTTACTTAGGTGTAGTATACCTATACCTAACCTTAAATGGGACACCTGGTAACCTATAAGTCACTCCTATGGCAGGCCTTAACAATCCTGAAGGCAGAGTGCTTGGTTCCATGTGAGATGGTGCTCTGGCATGAGCTGAGCCTGTCTGCAGTGGTCGGAACAACTTCCTTCTACTGTTTCCAGATATCGTCATACCATATACTCTTAAGTGCATTATGAACCTCGCGGTTAAATGCTATCTTTGGTTTGGCTTTATCAAAACATGTCGAGTAAGGTGTCATACGAATTGGAATACTAACCCCTCGCCAATTCTGGCGACGGGGTTAGCATTCCACCCTTCTAGAGGGACACGACATGTACAGTACCTGAAACCCGGGTAAAATCAGACATAGCCTCAGCTCCACAAAATGGATGCTGCCACCACAGACACAAGTCTGCCCTCCTGCTGCTGGGAGTCCTTCCAGCTTGGGAGGTGTGGACAAAGGGTTTCCTGCCAGGGGAGGTGCGTGCACCACCCCAGACAGGATTTTGTGTATTGGTCAGGTAGGGCTTGAAAGAAACCAGACATGCCTGTGGCTCACAAGGAGCCTCGGTGCATATGCCAGTTCAAACCGGTCCTGGGGCACACCAGTCCCGGGCCTGGGGCGAGCTGGACAAAGGATTGGGGGTGTAACCACCCCCCTTCCTGGTCCCACCCATAGGGAGGGACCTAGCAGGTAGTCCGGCCCCTAGAATCCGCTTAAAGGTAGGAGCTGTGTCCTAAGACTTCAGACATCCTGGAATCAACTTGAAACTAAGAAGAAGACGGGAACTTCGACATTCTGCTGCACAGAAGACTGAAGAAAATCTCCCCTGTGGTCAGGGAGTGACCACCTTGCTAACGCAAGCACCATCCAGCGAATCAACGTCCGCTTTGCCGCCGCCTCCCGCCGGAGCCCGAGCCCAGAGACTGACAAGACCTGGACCTCCAGACCTCTCACCGCCCGATCCACAGTCCCTGAAAAGAGGAGACCCGTGGAGGCACCGAGACACGTGGAGCCAGCCATCTTGGAACGACTACGACAAGCTGACAAGTGCAACAACCGAGGCTCCCTCCAAGTTGTGCTTTGGGATCTGAGAAGCCCAACCCCCGAGCAGCAGCTGCACCAAAGGTGAGCCCTCCAGCATCTCCACGATCTGCGTGGGGCCCTTCTGCATTTTGCCACTCGACGCGCCTAACCGGTTGCTGGCCCGCTGGCTAGTGGCCATCTTGGCGACGAAATCTATGACAAACACCGCTGGTCTGGTTGCTCCAGACTGGCCCTTGCTCCCCTCCAAAGGAGCAGTTCCTCTGACCTTGCTGGTCAGAACCATCAGCTTAAACTCCTTGCCTACAACAATTGCTTTCGCCAAGGCTTGTTTGCTTCGATCAAGTCGCCGACACCGCCGACAGCGAGAGCCTGCGTGGGACAGCTCGTGACTCGACTCCTGGACGTCGTCGACCTTCAGGGACCACGTGGCTGCAGAGTCAAGCTACACCTTCCTTCCTGTTTGCACCCGACATCGCCTGGTACCCACCTGGTGCCACGCTGGTCACTGGCTAGTGACTGTGAACACTGTCCCCTCTGCTTACAGGTCTTCAACATCTCCGATCCACTCTTGGATCCACTGCATCTCTTCCCGACCGACCGCCTGCAGCACTTTTGTCTACAGGCCCCACGGAACAGATAGAAGAAACCCGACGCACTTCGAGGCCTATGCACCCGCTTCCTGTGGGTGAGGTAAAGCTGGTACTCCGGTGCCCATGTGTAGTAATACATCTCTAGTGCCTGTGCTCCAAATCTTAAGTTCCTAGGTCATCCGGAAGATTCCTTTGGCAGTAACTTTGTACTTTTTACGCACCCATTGAAACCTATGGGAGCACGCGTGTGACTATTTGCTCTGCACACGCCACCCGTGGACCTCCTGGTCACTAACTGACGTTAGCTCCTTGTAGGCCCAGCGATTCTAGAGGCCCTAGGCCTTTTCCCTTTTCTGTTCGTGGTACTTATACCACTATTTTAGTATATGGTTTGAGTGGCCACCA
Organism: Triturus cristatus; assembly: GCF_964204655.1. Taxonomy (NCBI): domain Eukaryota; kingdom Metazoa; phylum Chordata; class Amphibia; order Caudata; family Salamandridae; genus Triturus; species Triturus cristatus. The sequence goes on along the minus strand of NW_028187646.1, from coordinate 78,045 downwards.
GGGCCTATCCATATAACGTGCAACTTCTGTGTATTCTGTGATAATCTTGTTTGACGATTTGTGCTCCTGTGCTCATAAAGAGACTAGGGGTTACTTTGAGAAATAAATACATATATATTTTGAATATATATCTGTGTGGTGTCCTTTCATTGGTATAAAAGGGGGTTACATTTGGTAAAACAGCTGGCTTAACACGCTTCACGAGTTTAGCCTCAAAGACTGCTTAGCCTACGCTACCACTAGGGCAGCTAGTCCGAAAAGGTTGACTTACAACCACACCATAAGGGTTGCTTGGCATGGTACAAGGTGGTCACTAGAACTAGTGAACAGCATATACCAGGCCAACTTCTCACATTGGTGGCAGCGGTGGGATTGGAGCTTGCTGTGTTTTACCATTGTAATCTCTTGGTTACCAATTGAAAGATCACATAGGTACCTGTAGGTACATATAAAACAAGATTAGATATACTTAAGTTCTACTGAACTTAGTTGTTGTAGAGCAAAGGGAGTAGCACACCCTGACTACAACTACTAGATAGGTTTAGTAGGTAAACCCAAGTGTAGGTAGATTGCAACACATCCACCCACACTTAAGAGCAATGGCTGGGGCAGAGGGGTCCACTGTACCCATCTCTGTTGAGAGTGACCCCCCGAGGGCACCATCCATCTATGCTACCCTTAATCAGAATGAGCTCAGGCATTTGGCAACTCTTAGAGGCCTTAAACAGCCCAAGAACCCAAACTCTGCTGAGCTCAGAGAGCTCTTACAGAATGATGAGAATCAGAGAGCACTCAAGAAAGCTTCCCAGTTAGCCCCCTTAGGGACAGGAACAGGAGGCCCCCCTTCTAAAGATGCCACTGAAGTACCCCTTCCCAATAGTCACCCCTTAGATGGGATGCCTACCACAGAGGATGAGAGTGAAAAGGATACTGACAGTAGTGAGGATGAAGGGAGAACTAGCCCAGTGCCAAGTATTATACTTGGCCCAGCTAAACCAAGGCTATTGGGGACTGACAGTGGGTTCAACCCACTGGATCTCCCCAGTGGACTTAACACAGGGCTTGGAAGGCAAAGGAATCGCTCAGGTGACTCCAATGCTTCCCATGGCTCTAGAGGCTCTCAAGGTCACTCCAGGAGAAGGATGACCACCCCTCAGAGGAGGGAACATGAGGCCAAGATGCAAGAGGCCCAGCTGAGGATCAGGAAGCAGGAGCTAGAAGTAGCCCTGATGGAAGAGAAACTTAGCAAGGCTAGACAGCATAAAGAGAGTGGGTCCATACCCACTGGTGGCAGCATTGTCCCTAAGGACAAAGATAGGGTTTTCGACAATAGAAACCTGTCTAAGGTTGTGCCCCCCTACAAAAGTGGGGATGACATCCACAAGTGGATAACTGCTCTTGAGAGAGCCTGCAAAGTACAGCAGGTTCCTGAAGATCAGTGGGCAGCAATCCTCTGGCTCTCCTTTGAAGGAAGAGGCAGAGACAGACTCCTCACTGTTAGAGAAGAGGATGTCAGAAACTACAGAGTCCTGAAGAGTGTTCTAGTTGATGGGTTAGGCTTAACCACTGAGCAGTACAGGTTAATGTTCAGAGACACCCAAAAGACACAGACTCAGGACTGGTCCGAATACATTGAATGTGCCACTAAGGCTTTGGAGGGTTGGTTGCTGGGAAGTAAGGTATCTGATTTTACAGGATTGTATAATTTGATGATGAGAGAACAGATTTTAAATAACTGTCAAAACCAGCAACTGCATCAACACTTGGTTGACTCTGATCTGACCTCTCCCCAAGAATTGGGAAAGAAGGCAGACAAATGGGTCAGAACCAGGGTTAAGCAAAAGAACCAGAACCAGGGCCAAGGGGGTGATCAGAAGAAAACAGACCAAAAGGGTGGAGATCAGAAACCTAAAGACCAGAAGTCTTCAACAGGGCCCCAAACTACTGCTAAGGAGGGTGGGTCCCAACAGTCCAAGAAGAAGAAAGAAGGTCAGAAGAAACCCTGGTGCAATCATTGTAAAAATACAACTCACTGGACTAGTGATTGCAAAAAGGGTGGAGCCCCCAACACTGTTGCCCCTAAGGCACCTGCTCCCAGTACTACTGTTAGCAGTGTTGGTCCCCAGACAAAGGGTGTAGTGGGAATCACTATGGGAACTGAAGGAGATTCTGACTTAGACAGAACCCTGACACAGGCAGTCTTGATCTGTGATGGGGACATTGATTTGTCCCTGACTGTGAGCCCCAGTAACCTGGGCAAGTACAGACAGACTCCTTTAATTAATGACAAAGTGGCTCAAGCCTACAGGGACACATGTGCCAGTGTCACTATGGTGACACCAGGCTTTGTGGATCCTGGACAGTACATACCAGGTGAGAACTACCTGGTGACCAATGCCAGCAATGCCACTACTTCACATAGTGTGGCAGTTGTTACCTTCTCATGGGGAGGGGTAACTGGCCTCAAAAGGGTTGTGGTTAGTGCAGACCTCCCAGTAGAATGTTTGTTGGGCAATGACCTAGAGAGTTCTCTATGGTCAGAAGTGGAGTACAGGACTCATGCAGAGATGTTAGGTATATCATCACATGTCCTTGCTGTGACCAGGTCACAGGCCAAAAAGTGCCTCACTGAACCTCAGGTCTTGGATCCTGGAACAATGGACCAAGCACCTACCAAGAAGAAGAACAGGAGGGTCAAGGCTGTGCCTTCCCCCCTGCCTCAGAGTGATGATCAGCCTTCCCAGGAAGCTGATCTAGAGGACCCTGAAGGAACTGTCCCTGAAGAGCTTGAACCTGATCAGGTTGAGTTTCTGGGGACAGGGGGACCTTCAAGGGCTGACTTGAGGCAGGCTCAGTTATCCTGTCCCTCTCTTGAACCCCTCAGACAGCTGGCTGCTGCTGAGGCTGCTGGGAATGCTCAAGGTACCCATAAAGTGTATTGGGATGAAGGGCTCCTTTATTCAGAGGCTAGAGACCCCAAGCCTGGTGCAACCAGGAGGTTGGTTATACCTCTGCAATTTAGGGGCTTCCTTCTTACCTTGGCCCATGATATTCCTTTAGCAGGACACCTAGGCCAGAACAAGACCTGGGACAGACTTGTCCCTCACTTTCACTGGCCTCATATGAATGAAGATACAAAGGAGTTTTGTCGCTCCTGTGTTACCTGCCAAGCCAGTGGCAAATCAGGTGGCACAACAAAGGCCCCCCTGATACCACTACCTGTGGTGGGGGTTCCCTTTGAAAGAGTGGGAATAGACATAGTGGGTCCCATGGATCCTCCCACTGCATCTGGGCACAGATTTATACTGGTGGTAGTGGATCATGCCACCAGGTATCCAGAGGCAATTCCCCTTAGGACCACTACAGCACCTGTTGTGGCCAGGGCCCTGCTGGGAGTATTCTCCAGAGTGGGGTTTCCTAAGGAGGTAGTATCTGACAGAGGTACCAACTTTATGTCAGGATACTTGACAGCTATGTGGAAGGAATGTGGTGTCAACTACAAGTTCACCACCCCTTATCACCCACAATGCAATGGGCTTGTTGAGAGATTCAACAAGACCCTAAAGGGTATGATCAAAGGATTACCTGAAAAGCTCAGGCGAAGATGGGATATCCTTCTACCCTGCCTTCTGTTTGCTTACAGAGAGGTCCCACAAAAAGGAGTTGGCTACAGCCCCTTTGAATTGTTGTTTGGGCACCCTGTGAGAGGCCCACTGTGTTTGGTGAAGGAAGGATGGGAGTTACCTCTCAAAAAGCCTAAGCTAGACATAGTGGACTATGTACTTGGTCTCCGCTCCAGGATGGCTGAGTATATGGAGAAGGCATCTAAAAACCTTGAGGCAAGCCAGGCCTTACAGAAAGCTTGGCATGACCAAAAGGCTGTCTTGGTTGAGTATCAGCCAGGACAGAAGGTATGGGTGTTGGAGCCAGTGGCCCCAGCAGCACTCCAAGACAAATGGTCTGGACCCCATACAATCCTGGAAAAGAAGGGAGAGGTCACCTACTTGGTGGACCTAGGAACTCCCAGGAGTCCCCACAGGGTACTCCATGTTAACAGGCTTAAAGCATATGTTGACAGGGCAGACATGGGCTTGCTCATGGCTACAGATGAGGGACAGGAGGAAGAGAGTGACCCTCTCCCAGACCTGTTGTCTCAGAACCCTGAAGATGGCTCAGTTGAAGGAGTGACCCTTGGAGGCAACCTCACTGCCCATCAGCAGACTGAATGTAGACAGGTTCTACAATCATTTTCACATATGTTTTCCTTGATACCTAGTCAAACTGACTGGTGTACCCATGTTGTGGACACTGGTGACAGTCTGCCTGTAAAGAACAAACTTTACAGACAACCTGACCACGTCAGGGACTGTATAAAGGCTGAGGTACATAAAATGCTGGAATTAGGTGTCATTGAACCCTCAGAGAGCCCCTGGGCTAGCCCAGTGGTTCTGGTCCCCAAACCTCACACCAAAGATGGCAAGAGAGAGATGAGGTTCTGTGTGGACTACAGAGGACTCAATGCTGTCACCAGGACAGATGCACACCCTATTCCAAGGGCAGATGAGCTCATAGACAAACTAGCTTCTGCAAAGTTTTTGAGCACATTTGACTTGACAGCTGGCTATTGGCAAATCAGATTAGCTGAGGAGTCTAAGGCCAAAACAGCATTCTCAACCCCAGGCGGGCATTATCAGTTTGTGGTGATGCCCTTTGGTCTGAAGAATGCACCTGCCACCTTCCAAAGGCTGGTGAACCAAGTCCTTACTGGGTTGGATGACTTTTGCGCAGCATATCTTGATGACATTGCTGTCTTTAGTTCCACCTGGGAGGATCACCTGATCCACCTGAAGAAGGCTCTTGAGGCTCTGCAAAGGGCAGGCCTCACTATCAAGGCTACTAAGTGCCAGATAGGGCAGAGTAAGGTTGTGTATTTGGGCCACCTTGTAGGTGGGGGCCAAGTTCAACCACTGGAGAGTAAGATACAGTCCATCAAGGATTGGTCCCCTCCAACCACCCAGACTCAAGTTCGAGCTTTCTTGGGCTTGACTGGGTATTACAGGAAGTTTGTTAAGAACTATGGGTCCATTGTGACTCCTCTTAATGATCTGACATCCAAGAAGATGCCCAAAAAGGTTCAGTGGACAGTAAGCTGTCAAAAGGCATTTGATGACCTGAAGGAGGCCATGTGCTCTGCACCTATCCTGAAAAGTCCTGACTACTCCAAAGAGTTTATTGTCCAAACAGATGCTTCTGAGTTGGGTGTGGGAGCTGTGCTGTCACAACTTAATGTAGATGGTCAAGACCAACCCATTGCTTTTATTAGCAGAAGGTTGACCCCCAGAGAGAAGAATTGGTCAGCTATTGAGAGGGAGGCCTTTGCTGTGGTGTGGGCCCTGAAGAAGCTGAGGCCATACTTGTTTGGCACTCACTTCAAGATTCAGACCGACCATAAGCCCCTCTTGTGGCTAAATCAGATGAAGGGTGAAAACCCCAAACTGCTTAGGTGGTCCATTTCCCTACAGGGGATGGACTTTACAGTGGAGCACCGGCCAGGTACTGACCATGGGAATGCAGATGGTCTCTCCAGGTACTTCCACTTAGGACATGAAGACGAGACTGGTCAAGGCTAGTTTAATGTCCCAGCGTTTGGGGGGGGGTTGTGTAGGAGAGTAGGGTCTGCTATCCTATGGTCACCCCAAATTTTTGCTTTTTGCTTCACTGGTTTTTGACATATTGAGGCTGTGGGCCTGCCAATCAGACCCCCAGCCTGCTGTTCTCTCTACTAAATTAAAACTATGCACCCTAGGTGCATAACCAATTGGAAGTGGATCACCCTGTCAGCCCCTGTACCAGTGTACACTAGGTACCCAGGGCATTGGTGTACCCAAGGCCTGCCAAGGGCTGCAGCATGTATTATGCCACCCCAGGCTTGGCCTAACAATCTGACACAACTGGCTGATCACTCAGCTGGGGTAAGTTGGTGTAATCACCTCTTACTTAGGTGTAGTATACCTATACCTAACCTTAAATGGGACACCTGGTAACCTATAAGTCACTCCTATGGCAGGCCTTAACAATCCTGAAGGCAGAGTGCTTGGTTCCATGTGAGATGGTGCTCTGGCATGAGCTGAGCCTGTCTGCAGTGGTCGGAACAACTTCCTTCTACTGTTTCCAGATATCGTCATACCATATACTCTTAAGTGCATTATGAACCTCGCGGTTAAATGCTATCTTTGGTTTGGCTTTATCAAAACATGTCGAGTAAGGTGTCATACGAATTGGAATACTAACCCCTCGCCAATTCTGGCGACGGGGTTAGCATTCCACCCTTCTAGAGGGACACGACATGTACAGTACCTGAAACCCGGGTAAAATCAGACATAGCCTCAGCTCCACAAAATGGATGCTGCCACCACAGACACAAGTCTGCCCTCCTGCTGCTGGGAGTCCTTCCAGCTTGGGAGGTGTGGACAAAGGGTTTCCTGCCAGGGGAGGTGCGTGCACCACCCCAGACAGGATTTTGTGTATTGGTCAGGTAGGGCTTGAAAGAAACCAGACATGCCTGTGGCTCACAAGGAGCCTCGGTGCATATGCCAGTTCAAACCGGTCCTGGGGCACACCAGTCCCGGGCCTGGGGCGAGCTGGACAAAGGATTGGGGGTGTAACCACCCCCCTTCCTGGTCCCACCCATAGGGAGGGACCTAGCAGGTAGTCCGGCCCCTAGAATCCGCTTAAAGGTAGGAGCTGTGTCCTAAGACTTCAGACATCCTGGAATCAACTTGAAACTAAGAAGAAGACGGGAACTTCGACATTCTGCTGCACAGAAGACTGAAGAAAATCTCCCCTGTGGTCAGGGAGTGACCACCTTGCTAACGCAAGCACCATCCAGCGAATCAACGTCCGCTTTGCCGCCGCCTCCCGCCGGAGCCCGAGCCCAGAGACTGACAAGACCTGGACCTCCAGACCTCTCACCGCCCGATCCACAGTCCCTGAAAAGAGGAGACCCGTGGAGGCACCGAGACACGTGGAGCCAGCCATCTTGGAACGACTACGACAAGCTGACAAGTGCAACAACCGAGGCTCCCTCCAAGTTGTGCTTTGGGATCTGAGAAGCCCAACCCCCGAGCAGCAGCTGCACCAAAGGTGAGCCCTCCAGCATCTCCACGATCTGCGTGGGGCCCTTCTGCATTTTGCCACTCGACGCGCCTAACCGGTTGCTGGCCCGCTGGCTAGTGGCCATCTTGGCGACGAAATCTATGACAAACACCGCTGGTCTGGTTGCTCCAGACTGGCCCTTGCTCCCCTCCAAAGGAGCAGTTCCTCTGACCTTGCTGGTCAGAACCATCAGCTTAAACTCCTTGCCTACAACAATTGCTTTCGCCAAGGCTTGTTTGCTTCGATCAAGTCGCCGACACCGCCGACAGCGAGAGCCTGCGTGGGACAGCTCGTGACTCGACTCCTGGACGTCGTCGACCTTCAGGGACCACGTGGCTGCAGAGTCAAGCTACACCTTCCTTCCTGTTTGCACCCGACATCGCCTGGTACCCACCTGGTGCCACGCTGGTCACTGGCTAGTGACTGTGAACACTGTCCCCTCTGCTTACAGGTCTTCAACATCTCCGATCCACTCTTGGATCCACTGCATCTCTTCCCGACCGACCGCCTGCAGCACTTTTGTCTACAGGCCCCACGGAACAGATAGAAGAAACCCGACGCACTTCGAGGCCTATGCACCCGCTTCCTGTGGGTGAGGTAAAGCTGGTACTCCGGTGCCCATGTGTAGTAATACATCTCTAGTGCCTGTGCTCCAAATCTTAAGTTCCTAGGTCATCCGGAAGATTCCTTTGGCAGTAACTTTGTACTTTTTACGCACCCATTGAAACCTATGGGAGCACGCGTGTGACTATTTGCTCTGCACACGCCACCCGTGGACCTCCTGGTCACTAACTGACGTTAGCTCCTTGTAGGCCCAGCGATTCTAGAGGCCCTAGGCCTTTTCCCTTTTCTGTTCGTGGTACTTATACCACTATTTTAGTATATGGTTTGAGTGGCCACCAGGGCCTATCCATATAACGTGCAACTTCTGTGTATTCTGTGATAATCTTGTTTGACGATTTGTGCTCCTGTGCTCATAAAGAGACTAGGGGTTACTTTGAGAAATAAATACATATATATTTTGAATATATATCTGTGTGGTGTCCTTTCATTGGTATAAAAGGGGGTTACATTTGGTAAAACAGCTGGCTTAACACGCTTCACGAGTTTAGCCTCAAAGACTGCTTAGCCTACGCTACCACTAGGGCAGCTAGTCCGAAAAGGTTGACTTACAACCACACCATAAGGGTTGCTTGGCATGGTACAAGGTGGTCACTAGAACTAGTGAACAGCATATACCAGGCCAACTTCTCACACAGGGCCAAGGGGGTGATCAGAAGAAAACAGACCAAAAGGGTGGAGATCAGAAATCTAAAGACCAGAAGTCTTCAACAGGGCCCCAAACTACTGCTAAGGAGGGTGGGTCCCAACAACAGTCCAAAAAGAAGAAAGAAGGTCAAAAGAAACCCTGGTGCAATCATTGCAAAAATACAACTCACTGGACTAGTGATTGCAAAAAGGGTGGAGCCCCCAACACTGTTGCCCCTAAGGCACCTGCTCCCAGTACTACTGTTAGCAGTGTTGGTCCCCAGACAAAGGGTGTAGTGGGAATCACTATGGGAACTGAAGGAGATTCTGACTTAGACAGAACCCTGACACAGGCAGTCTTGATCTGTGATGGGGACATTGATTTGTCCCTGACTGTGAGCCCCAGTAACCTGGGCAAGTACAGACAGACTCCTTTAATTAATGACAAAGTGGCTCAAGCCTACAGGGACACATGTGCCAGTGTCACTATGGTGACACCAGGCTTTGTGGACCCTGGACAGTACATACCAGGTGAGAACTACCTGGTGACCAATGCCAGCAATGCCACTACTTCACACAGTGTGGCAGTTGTTAACTTCTCATGGGGAGGGGTAACTGGCCTCAAAAGGGTTGTGGTTAGTGCAGACCTCCCAGTAGAATGTTTGTTGGGCAATGACCTAGAGAGTTCTCTATGGTCAGAAGTGGAGTACAGGACTCATGCAGAGATGTTAGGTATATCATCACATGTCCTTGCTGTGACCAGGTCACAGGCCAAAAAGTGCCTCACTGAACCACAGGTCTTGGATCCTGGAACAATGGACCAAGCACCTACCAAGAAGAAGAACAGGAGGGTCAAGGCTGTGCCTTCCCCCCTGCCTCAGAGTGATGATCAGCCTTCCCAGGAAGCTGATCTAGAGGACCCTGAAGGAACTGTCCCTGAAGAGCTTGAACCTGACCAGGTTGAGTTTCTGGGGACAGGGGGACCTTCAAGGGCTGACTTGAGGCAGGCTCAGTTATCCTGTCCCTCTCTTGAACCCCTCAGACAGCTGGCTGCTGCTGAGGCTGCTGGGAATGCTCAAGGTACCCATAAAGTGTATTGGGATGAAGGGCTCCTTTATTCAGAGGCTAGAGACCCCAAGCCTGGTGCAACCAGGAGGTTGGTTATACCTCTGCAATTTAGGGGCTTCCTTCTTACCTTGGCCCATGATATTCCTTTAGCAGGACACTTAGGCCAGAACAAGACTTGGGACAGGCTTGTCCCTCACTTTCACTGGCCCCATATGAATGAAGATACAAAGGAGTTTTGTCGCTCCTGTGTTACCTGCCAAGCCAGTGGCAAATCAGGTGGCACAACAAAGGCCCCCCTGATACCACTACCTGTGGTGGGGGTTCCCTTTGAAAGAGTGGGAATAGACATAGTGGGTCCCATGGATCCTCCCACTGCATCTGGGCACAGATTTATACTGGTGGTAGTGGATCATGCCACCAGGTACCCAGAGGCAATTCCCCTTAGGACCACTACAGCTCCTGTTGTGGCCAGGGCCCTGCTGGGAGTATTCTCCAGAGTGGGGTTTCCTAAGGAGGTAGTATCTGACAGAGGTACCAACTTTATGTCAGGATACTTAACAGCTATGTGGAAGGAATGTGGTGTCAACTACAAGTTCACCACCCCTTATCACCCACAATGCAATGGGCTTGTTGAGAGATTCAACAAGACCCTAAAGGGTATGATCAAAGGATTACCTGAAAAGCTCAGGCGAAGATGGGACATCCTTCTACCCTGCCTTCTGTTTGCTTACAGAGAGGTCCCACAAAAAGGAGTTGGCTACAGCCCCTTTGAATTGTTGTTTGGGCACCCTGTGAGAGGCCCACTGTGTTTGGTGAAGGAAGGCTGGGAGTTACCTCTCAAAAAGCCTAAGCTAGACATAGTGGACTATGTACTTGGTCTCCGCTCCAGGATGGCTGAGTATATGGAGAAGGCATCCAAAAACCTTGAGGCAAGCCAGGCCTTACAGAAAGCTTGGCATGACCAAAAGGCTGTCTTGGTTGAGTTTCAGCCAGGACAGAAGGTATGGGTGTTGGAGCCAGTGGCCCCAGCAGCACTCCAAGACAAATGGTCTGGACCCCATACAATCCTGGAAAAGAAGGGAGAGGTCACCTACTTGGTGGACCTAGGAACTCCCAGGAGTCCCCACAGGGTACTCCATGTTAACAGGCTTAAAGCATATGTTGACAGGGCAGACATGGGCTTGCTCATGGCTACAGATGAGGGACAGGAGGAAGAGAGTGACCCTCTCCCAGACCTGTTGTCTCAGAACCCTGAAGATGGCTCAGTTGAAGGAGTGACCCTTGGAGGCAACCTCACTGCCCATCAGCAGACTGAATGTAGACAGGTTCTACAATCATTTTCACATATGTTTTCCTTGATACCTAGTCAAACTGACTGGTGTACCCATGTTGTGGACACTGGTGACAGTCTGCCTGTAAAGAACAAACTTTACAGACAACCTGACCACGTCAGGGACTGTATAAAGGCTGAGGTACATAAAATGCTGGAATTAGATGTCATTGAACCCTCAGAGAGCCCCTGGGCTAGCCCAGTGGTTCTGGTCCCCAAACCTCACACCAAAGATGGCAAGAGAGAGATGAGGTTCTGTGTGGATTACAGAGGACTCAATGCTGTCACCAGGACAGATGCACACCCTATTCCAAGGGCAGATGAGCTCATAGACAAACTAGCTTCTGCAAAGTTTTTGAGCACATTTGACTTAACAGCTGGCTATTGGCAAATCAGATTAGCTGAGGAGTCTAAGGCCAAAACAGCATTCTCAACCCCAGGTGGGCATTATCAGTTTGTGGTGATGCCCTTTGGTCTGAAGAATGCACCTGCCACCTTCCAAAGGCTGGTGAACCAAGTCCTTACTGGGTTGGATGACTTTTGTGCAGCATATCTTGATGACATTGCTGTCTTTAGCTCCACCTGGGAGGATCACCTGATCCACCTGAAGAAGGCTCTTGAGGCCCTGCAGAGGGCAGGCCTCACTATCAAGGCTACTAAGTGCCAGATAGGGCAGAGTAAGGTTGTATATTTGGGCCACCTTGTAGGTGGAGGCCAAGTTCAACCACTGGAGAGTAAGATACAATCCATCAAGGACTGGTCCCCTCCAACCACCCAGACTCAAGTTCGAGCTTTCTTGGGCTTGACTGGGTACTACAGGAAGTTTGTTAAGAACTATGGGTCCATTGTGACTCCTCTTAATGATCTGACATCCAAGAAGATGCCCAAAAAGGTTCAGTGGACAGTAAGCTGTCAAAAGGCATTTGATGACCTGAAGGAGGCCATGTGCTCTGCACCTATCCTGAAAAGTCCTGACTACTCCAAAGAGTTTATTGTCCAAACAGATGCTTCTGAGTTGGGTGTGGGAGCTGTGCTGTCACAACTTAATGTAGATGGTCAAGACCAACCCATTGCTTTTATTAGCAGAAGGTTGACCCCCAGAGAGAAGAATTGGTCAGCTATTGAGAGGGAGGCCTTTGCTGTGGTGTGGGCCCTGAAGAAGCTGAGGCCATACTTGTTTGGCACTCACTTCAAGATTCAGACCGACCATAAGCCCCTCTTGTGGCTAAATCAGATGAAGGGTGAAAACCCCAAACTGCTTAGGTGGTCCATTTCCCTACAGGGGATGGACTTTACAGTGGAGCACCGGCCAGGTACTGACCATGGGAATGCAGATGGTCTCTCCAGGTACTTCCACTTAGGACATGAAGACGAGACTGGTCAAGGCTAGTTTAATGTCCCAGCGTTTGGGGGGGGGTTGTGTAGGAGAGTAGGGTCTGCTATCCTATGGTCACCCCAAATTTTTGCTTTTTGCTTCACTGGTTTTTGACATATTGAGGCTGTGGGCCTGCCAATCAGACCCCCAGCCTGCTGTTCTCTCTACTAAATTAAAACTATGCACCCTAGGTGCATAACCAACTGGAAGTGGATCACCCTGTCAGCCCCTGTACCAGTGTACACTAGGTACCCAGGGCATTGGTGTACCCAAGGCCTGCCAAGGGCTGCAGCATGTATTATGCCACCCCAGGCTTGGCCTAACGATTTGACACAACTGGCTGATCACTCAGCTGGGGTAAGTTGGTGTAATCACCTCTTACTTAGGTGTAGTATACCTATACCTAACCTTAAATGGGACACCTGGTAACCTATAAGTCACTCCTATGGCAGGCCTTAACAATCCTGAAGGCAGAGTGCTTGGTTCCATGTGAGATGGTGCTCTGGCATGAGCTGAGCCTGTCTGCAGTGGTCGGAACAACTTCCTTCTACTGTTTCCAGATATCGTCATACCATATACTCTTAAGTGCATTATGAACCTCGCGGTTAAATGCTATCTTTGGTTTGGCTTTATCAAAACATGTCGAGTAAGGTGTCATACGAATTGGAATACTAACCCCTCGCCAATTCTGGCGACGGGGTTAGCATTCCACCCTTCTAGAGGGACACGACATGTACAGTACCTGAAACCCGGGTAAAATCAGACATAGCCTCAGCTCCACAAAATGGATGCTGCCACCACAGACACAAGTCTGCCCTCCTGCTGCTGGGAGTCCTTCCAGCTTGGGAGGTGTGGACAAAGGGTTTCCTGCCAGGGGAGGTGCGAGCACCACCCCAGACAGGATTTTGTGTATTGGTCAGGTAGGGCTTGAAAGAAACCAGACATGCCTGTGGCTCACAAGGAGCCTCGGGGCATATGCCAGTTCAAACCGGTCCTGGGGCACACCAGTCCCGGGCCTGGGGCGAGCTGGACAAAGGATTGGGGGTGTAACCACCCCCCTTCCTGGTCCCACCCATAGGGAGGGACCTAGCAGGTAGTCCGGCCCCTAGAATCCGAATAAAGGTAGGAGCTGTGTCCTAAGACTTCAGACATCCTGGAATCAACTTGAAACTAAGAAGAAGACGGGAACTTCGACGCTCTGCCGCACAGAGGACTGAAGCCAATCTCCCCTGTGGTCAGGGAGTGACCACCTTGCTAACGCAAGCACCATCCAGCGAATCAACGTCTGCTTTGCCGCCGCCTCCCGCCGGAGCCCGAGCCCAGAGACTGACAAGACCTGGACCTCCAGACCTCTCACCGCCCGATCCACAGTCCCTGCAAAGAGGAGACCCGTGGAGGCACCGAGACACGTGGAGCCAGCCATCTTGGAACGACTACGACAAGCTGACAAGTGCAACAACCGAGGCTCCCTCCAAGTTGTGCTTTGGGTCCTGAGAAGCCCAACCCTCGAGCAGCATCTGCACCAAAGGTGAGCCCTCCAGCATCTCCACGATCTGCGTGGGGCCCTTCTGCATTTTGCCACTCGACGCGCCTAACCGGTTGCTGGCCCGCTGGCTAGTGGCCATCTTGGCGACGAAATCTACGACAAACACCGCTGGTCTGGTTGCTCCAGACTGGCCCTTGCTCCCCTCCAAAGGAGCAGTTCCTCTGACCTTGCTGGTCAGAACCATCAGCTTAAACTCCTTGCCTACAACAATTGCTTTTGCCAAGGCTTGTTTGCTTCGATCAAGTCGCCGACACCGCCGACAGCGAGAGCCTGCGTGGGACAGCTCGTGACTTGACTCCTGGACGTCGTCGACCTTCAGGGACCACGTGGCTGCAGAGTCAAGCTACACCTTCCTTCCTGTTTGCACCCGACATCGCCTGGTACCCACCTGGTGCCACGCTGGTCACTGGCTAGTGACTGTGAACACTGTCCCCTCTGCTTACAGGTCTTCAACATCTCCGATCCACTCTTGGGTCCACTGCATCTCTCCCGGACCGACCGCCTGCAGCATCTTTGTCTTCAAGCTCAACGGAACAGATAGAAGAAACCCGACGCACTTTGAGGCCTATGCACCTGCTTCCTGTGGGTGAGGTAAAGCTGGTACTCCGGTGCCCAAGTGTAGTAATACATCTCTAGTGCCTGTGTTCCAAATCTTAAGTTCCTAGTTAACCCGGAAGATCTCCTTTGCAGTAACTTTGTACTTTTTACGCACCCATTGAAACCTATGGGAGCACGCGTGTGACTATTTGCTCTGCACACGCCACCCGTGGACCTCCTGGTCACTAACTGACGTTAGCTCCTTGTAGGCCCAGCGATTCTAGAGGCCTTAGGCCTTTTCCCTTTTCTGTTCGTGGTACTTATACCACTATTTTAGTATATGGTTTGAGTGGCCACCAGGGCCTATCCATATAACGTGCAACTTCTGTGTATTCTGTGATAATCTTGTTTGACGATTTGTGCTCCTGTGCTCATAAAGAGACTAGGGGTTACTTTGATAAATAAATACATATATATTTTGAATATATATCTGTGTGGTGTCCTTTCATTGGTATAAAAGGGGGTTGCATTTGGTAAAACAGCTGGCTTAACACGCTTCACGAGTTTAGCCTCAAAGACTGCTTAGCCTACGCTACCACTAGGGCAGCTAGTCCGAAAAGGTTGACTTACAACCACACCATAAGGGTTGCTTGGCATGGTACAAGGTGATCACTTTAACTAGTGAGCATCATATACCAGGCCAACTTCTCACAGAATCCCTCTGGGGGAGGTCCCTAACTACCTGTAAAGGAGATCCCTCAGGAATGTTTTTACCCATCACCTGGCTAGGACTACTAGCCAGGCAATCCTCATTCTTTTGATGGGGGGGTTCTTGTGGACAGGGGCCCTCTGGGGGTCCACTGGCCTCCCTGACCTCTGCAGCCCTGGGCTGACTGAGGCAGGGTAGAGAGAGGCAGCCTACCTGCACCAGACTGGGTCCCACCTTGGAAGGGGCCACTGACATCAGAGGCTCTGCCAGGCCAGGCCTGGCTACCTCTGGGGCAGTTCCTTCACAAGGGGTGAGGTCAGCTCCCTGAGGAGGCTGACTTTTTCCTAATGTCTGGGGAGAGGGAGACTTTTCTTCCTCCCCACTACTCTCTGTTTGTGTGGAGTGATCCATAGTTTCAGGCTTCACTACACCTATGTCAGTCTGAGTATAGGCTGAGACCATTACAGCCTTGCCAACCTTTTCAGGGGGGCACTCAGTTTGTGTTTGAGCTGTGACTGTCACAGCTCTGCCAGTCTCTACAGGGAAGTCTGTCTGTGCCTGGGCGGTGGCTACCACTGCCCTTCCAACCTTTTCAGGGAGGAAATCTATTTGGACAGGGGTTGTGAATGGCACAACCCCCCTACCCTTTTGTGACAGGCCTACCATTTTAGAATGGGTGTCTTGTTCAACTCCAGCCCAGGCTGAGAGTTCTAAGTCATTCCCCAGTAAGCAGTCTACAGGCAAGGTTGGGGACACTGCTACCCTTTTAGGGCCAGTGACCCCTCCCCAGCTGAGACATACCTCTGCCATGGGATGACTGTTTTGTTTGCCATCAATGTTAGTCACCTGGTAGGAGAAACCAGGCAAAAGCTGCTCAGAGGGGACTAGCCAATGGGCCACCATTGTGATGCTAGCTCCAGTGTCTCTGTAGGCCTCAGCTTTTGTACCATTGATGTAGGGCTCCTGTCTGTACCTACCCAAAGTGTTGGGACAGGCAGTGAAGTTGGCAAACCCCATGCCACCATCACAGACAAGAGTGGTTGCTGTAGGGGAATTGGCTAAGCCAGGGTCCCCCTGTGTTCCCCAAGTAAACCCACCCAGATTTCTGGGGGCACTCCCACCACCTGGGGGATTACTGCTGACAGTAATAGGTGGTGTGACAGGAGTAATTGGAGGAACAGTTTTGTTTTTAGCCCTTGGGCAACCGCTGTCAGTTTTCCAATGCCCAGGAGTTTTACACTCATGGCAGTAGGGCTTTTTAGCTGTGGTAGAGGAGGGAGCTTGGGACCCACCACCCTGTGTGGAGTTTTGGGGCCCTGAGGAAGAGTTCTCTTTTGCTTTATCCCCACCCTTCTCTTGAGGCTTGGTGGTATCTTTCTTTTGGTCACCACCCTGGTTTTTAGGCCTGATCCTGGTCCTGACCCATTTATCTGCCCTCTTTCCCAATTCTTGGGGAGAGGTCAAATCTGAGTCTACCAGGTGTTGATGGAGAAGCTGGTTTTGACAATTACTTAAAATCTGCTCTCTCATCATCAAATTGTACAATCCTGTATAATCAGACACCTTACTTCCCAGCAACCAACCCTCCAAAGCCTTAGTTGCACATTCCACATATTCAGACCAGTCCTGAGTCTGTGTCTTCTGGGTGTCTCTGAACATTAACCTGTACTGTTCAGTGGTTAAGCCTAACCCATCAACTAGGACACTCTTCAGGACTCTGTAATTTCTGACATCCTCTTCTCTAACAGTGAGGAGTCTATCTCTGCCTCTCCCCTCAAAGGAGAGCCATAAGATTGCTGCCCACTGGTCTTCAGGAACCTGCTGCACTTTGCAGGCTCTCTCAAGAGCAGTCATCCATTTGTGGATGTCATCCCCACTTTTGTAGGGGGGCACAATCTTGGACAGGTTCCTATTGTCAAAGACCCTATCTTTGTCCCTAGGGACAATGCTGCCACCAGTGGGTATAGACCCACTCTCTCTAGGTTGCCTAGCCTTGTTCAGTTTTTCTTCCATCAGGGCTACTTCTAGCTCCTGCTTCCTGATCCTCAGCTGGGCTTCCTGCATTCTGGCCTCATGTTCCCTCCTCTGAGGGGTGGTCATCCTTTTCCTGGAGTGACGTTGAGAGCCTCTAGAGCCATGAGAAGCATTGGAGTCACCTGAGCGATTCCTTTGTGTAGGAAGGTGGATATCTGACTATGGTTACCCCCAAATTTTTGCCTAGTGTCTAGCTGGTTTTTCGACTTAGTTGGCCTGAGATCCTGCCATTCAGGCTCTCAGGCTATCTGCTCTCTCTGTAAAATGGACTCTGTAGGAAGGTGGATATCTGACTATGGTTACCCCCAAATTTTTGCCTAGTGTCTAGCTGGTTTTTCGACTTAGTTGGCCTGAGATCCTGCCATTCAGGCTCTCAGGCTATCTGCTCTCTCTGTAAAATGGACTCCATGTACCCTAGGTACATACCCAATTGGTTGGATCACCCTGTCCGCCCCTGTACCAGTGTACACTAGGTACCCAGGGCATTGGTGTACCCAAGGCCTGCCAAGGGCTGCAGCATGTATTATGCCACCCCAGGCTTGGCCTAACAATTTGACACAACTGGCTGATCACTCAGCTGGGGTAAGTTGGTGTAATCACCTCTTACTTAGGTGTAGTATACCTATACCTAACCTTAAATGGGACACCTGGTAACCTATAAGTCACTCCTATGGCAGGCCTTAACAATCCTGAAGGCAGAGTGCTTGGTTCCATGTGAGATGGTGCTCTGGCATGAGCTGAGCCTGTCTGCAGTGGTCGGAACAACTTCCTTCTACTGTTTCCAGATATCGTCATACCATATACTCTTAAGTGCATTATGAACCTCGCGGTTAAATGCTATCTTTGGTTTGGCTTTATCAAAACATGTCGAGTAAGGTGTCATACGAATTGGAATACTAACCCCTCGCCAATTCTGGCGACGGGGTTAGCATTCCACCCTTCTAGAGGGACACGACATGTACAGTACCTGAAACCCGGGTAAAATCAGACATAGCCTCAGCTCCACAAAATGGATGCTGCCACCACAGACACAAGTCTGCCCTCCTGCTGCTGGGAGTCCTTCCAGCTTGGGAGGTGTGGACAAAGGGTTTCCTGCCAGGGGAGGTGCGTGCACCACCCCAGACAGGATTTTGTGTATTGGTCAGGTAGGGCTTGAAAGAAACCAGACATGCCTGTGGCTCACAAGGAGCCTCGGTGCATATGCCAGTTCAAACCGGTCCTGGGGCACACCAGTCCCGGGCCTGGGGCGAGCTGGACAAAGGATTGGGGGTGTAACCACCCCCCTTCCTGGTCCCACCCATAGGGAGGGACCTAGCAGGTAGTCCGGCCCCTAGAATCCGAATAAAGGTAGGAGCTGTGTCCTAAGACTTCAGACATCCTGGAATCAACTTGAAACTAAGAAGAAGACGGGAACTTCGACATTCTGCTGCACAGAAGACTGAAGAAAATCTCCCCTGTGGTCAGGGAGTGACCACCTTGCTAACGCAAGCACCATCCAGCGAATCAACGTCTGCTTTGCCGCCGCCTCCCGCCGGAGCCCGAGCCCAGAGACTGACAAGACCTGGACCTCCAGACCTCTCACCGCCCGATCCACAGTCCCTGCAAAGAGGAGACCCGTGGAGGCACCGAGACACGTGGAGCCAGCCATCTTGGAACGACCACGACAAGCTGACAAGTGCAACAACCGAGGCTCCCTCCAAGTTGTGCTTTGGGTCCTGAGAAGCCCAACCCTCGAGCAGCATCTGCACCAAAGGTGAGCCCTCCAGCATCTCCACGATCTGCGTGGGGCCCTTCTGCATTTTGCCACTCGACGCGCCTAACCGGTTGCTGGCCCGCTGGCTAGTGGCCATCTTGGCGACGAAATCTACGACAAACACCGCTGGTCTGGTTGCTCCAGACTGGCCCTTGCTCCCCTCCAAAGGAGCCGTTCCTCTGACCTTGCTGGTCAGAACCATCAGCTTATCTCCTTGCCCACAACAATTGCTTTTGCCAAGGCTTGTTTGCTTCGATCAAGTCGCCGACACCGCCGACAGCGAGAGCCTGCGTGGGACAGCTCGTGACTCGACTCCTGGACGTCGTCGACCTTCAGGGACCACGTGGCTGCGGAGACAAGCTACCCCTCATCACCTGTTTGCACCCGACATCGCCTGGTACCCACCTGGTGCCACGCTGGTCACTGGCTAGTGACTGTGAACACTGTCCCCTCTGCTTACAGGTCTTCAACATCTCCGATCCACTCTTGGATCCACTGCATCTCTCCCGGACCGACCGCCTGCAGCATCTTTGTCTTCAAGCTCCACGGAACAGATAGAAGAAACCCGACGCACTTTGAGGCCTATGCACCCGCTTCCTGTGGGTGAGGTAAAGCTGGTACTCCGGTGCCCATGTGTAGTAATACATCTCTAGTGCCTGTGTTCCAAATCTTAAGTTCCTAGGTCATCCGGAAGATTCCTTTTGCAGTAACTTTGTACTTTTTACGCACCCATTGAAACCTATGGGAGCCCGCGTGTGACTATTTGCTCTGCACACGCCACCCGTGGACCTCCTGGTCACTAACTGACGTTAGCTCCTTGTAGGCCCAGCGATTCTAGAGGCCCTAGGCCTTTTCCCTTTTCTGTTCGTGGTACTTATACCACTATTTTAGTATATGGTTCGAGTGGCCACCAGGGCCTATCCATATAAAGTGCAACTTCTGTGTATTCTGTGATAATCTTGTTTGACGATTTGTGCTCCTGTGCTCATAAAGAGACTAGGGGTTACTTTGAGAAATAAATACATATATATTTTGAATATATATCTGTGTGGTGTCCTTTCATTGGTATAAAAGGGGGTTACTATTGGTAAAACAGCTTGCTTAACACGCATCACGAGTTTAGCCTCAAAGACTGCTTAGCCTACGCTACCACTAGGGCAGCTAGTCCGAAAAGGTTGACTTACAACCACACCATAAGGGTTGCTTGGCATGGTACAAGGTGATCACTTTAACTAGTGAGCATCATATACCAGGCCAACTTCTCACATTGGTGAGCAGCGGTGGGATTTGAGCTTGCTGTGTTTTACCATTGTAATCTCTTGGTTACCAATTGAAAGATCACATAGGTACCTGTAGGTACATATAAAACAAGATTAGATATACATAAGTTCTACTGAACTTAGTTGTTGTAGAGCAAAGGGAGTAGCACACCCTGACTACAACTACTAGATAGGTTTAGTAGGTAAACCCAAGTGTAGGTAGATTGCAACACATCCACCCACACTTAAGAGCAATGGCCGGGGCAGAGGGGTCCACTGTACCCATCTCTGTCGAGAGTGACCCCCAGAGGGCACCAACCAGCTTTGCTACCCTTAATCAGAATGAGCTCAGGCATTTGGCAACTCTTAGAGGCCTTAAACAGCCCAAGAACCCAAACTCTGCTGAGCTCAGAGAGCTCTTACAGAATGATGAGAATCAGAGAGCACTCAAGAAAGCTTCCCAGTTAGCCCCCTTAGGGACAGGAACAGGAGGCCCCCCTTCTGAAGATGCCACTGAAGTACCCCTTCCCAATAGTCACCCCTTAGATGGGATGCCTACCACAGAGGAAGAAAGTGATGGGGATACAGATGTGAGTGGGGATGAAGGGAGAACTAGCCCAGTGCCAAGTGTTATACTTGGCCCAGCTAAACTAAGGCTATTGGGGACTGACAGTGGGTTCACCCCATTGGATCTCCCCAGTGGACTTAACACAGGGCTTGGAAGGCAAAGGAATCGCTCAGGTGACTCCAATGCTTCCCATGGCTCTAGAGGCTCTCAAGGTCACTCCAGAAGGAGACTGACCACCCCTCAGAGGAGGGAACATGAGGCCAGAATGCAGGAAGCCCAGCTGAGGATCAGGAAGCAGGAGCTAGAAGTAGCCCTGATGGAAGAAAAACTGAGCAAGGCTAGGCAGCATAGAGAGAGTGGGTCTATACCCACTGGTGGCAGCAATGTCCCTAGGGACAAAGATAGGGTCTTTGACAATAGGAACCTGTCCAAGATTGTGCCCCCCTACAAAAGTGGGGATGACATCCACAAATGGATGACTGCTCTTGAGAGAGCCTGCAAAGTGCAGCAGGTTCCTGAAGACCAGTGGGCAGCAATCTTATGGCTCTCCTTTGAGGGGAGAGGCAGAGATAGACTCCTCACTGTTAGAGAAGAGGATGTCAGAAATTACAGAGTCCTGAAGAGTGTCCTAGTTGATGGGTTAGGCTTAACCACTGAACAGTACAGGTTAATGTTCAGAGACACCCAGAAGACACAGACTCAGGACTGGTCTGAATATGTGGAATGTGCCACTAAGGCTTTGGAGGGTTGGTTGCTGGGAAGTAAGGTGTCTGATTATACAGGATTGTACAATTTGATGATGAGAGAGCAGATTTTAAGTAATTGTCAAAACCAGCTTCTCCATCAACACCTGGTAGACTCAGATTTGACCTCTCCCCAAGAATTGGGAAAGAGGGCAGATAAATGGGTCAGGACCAGGATCAGGCCTAAAAACCAGGGTGGTGACCAAAAGAAAGATACCACCAAGCCTCAAGAGAAGGGTGGGGATAAAGAAAAAGAGAAACCTTCCTCAGGGCCCCAAAACTCCACACAGGGTGGTGGGTCCCAAGCTCCCTCCTCTACCACAGCTAAAAAGCCCTACTGCCATGAGTGTAAAACTCCTGGGCATTGGAAAACTGACAGCGGTTGCCCAAGGGCTAAAAACAAAACTGTTCCTCCAATTACTCCTGTCACACCACCTATTACTGTCAGCAGTAATCCCCCAGGTGGTGGGAGTGCCCCCAGAAATCTGGGTGGGTTTACTTGGGGAACACAGGGGGACCCTGGCTTAGCCAATTCCCCTACAGCAACCACTCTTGTCTGTGATGGTGGCATGGGGTTTGCCAACTTCACTGCCTGTCCCAACACTTTGGGTAGGTACAGACAGGAGCCCTACATCAATGGTACAAAAGCTGAGGCCTACAGAGACACTGGGGCTAGCATCACAATGGTGGCCCATTGGCTAGTTCCCTCTGAGCAGCTTTTGCCCGGTTTCTCCTACCAGGTGACTAACATTGATGGCAAACAGAACAGTCATCCCATGGCAGAGGTATGTCTCAGCTGGGGAGGGGTCACTGGCCCTAAAAGGGTAGCAGTGTCCCCAACCTTGCCTGTAGACTGCTTACTGGGGAATGACTTAGAACTCTCAGCTTGGGCTGGAGTTGAACAAGACACCCATTCTAAAATGGTAGGCCTTTCACAAAAGGGTAGGGGGGTTGTGCCATTCACAACCCCTGTCCAAATAGATTTCCTCCCTGAAAAGGTTGGAAGGGCAGTGGTAGCCACAGCCCAGGCACAGACAGACTTCCCTGTAGGGACTGGCAGAGCTGTGACAGTCACAGCTCAAACACAAACTGAGTGCCCCCCTGAAAAGGTTGGCAAGGCTGTAATGGTCTCAGCCTATACTCAGACTGACATAGGTGTAGTGAAGCCTGAAACAATGGATCACTCCACACAAACTGAGAGTAGTGGGGAGGAAGAAAAGTCTCCCTCTCCCCAGACATTAGGAAAAGGTCAGCCTCCTCAGGGATCTGACCTCACCCCTTGTGAAGGAACTGCCCCAGAGGTAGCCAGGCCTGGCCTGGCAGAGCCTCTGATGTCAGTGGCCCCTTCCAAGGTGGGATCCAGTCTGGTGCAGGTAGCCTGCCTCTCTCTACCCTGCCTCAGTCAGCCCAGGGCTGCAGAGGTCAGGGAGGCCAGTGGACCCCCAGAGGGCCCCTGTCCACAAGAACCCCCCCATCAAAAGAATGAGGATTGCCTGGCTAGTAGCCCTAGTCAGGTGATGGGTAAAAACATTCCTGAGGGATCTCCTTTACAGGTAGTTAGGGACCTCCCCCAGGGGGATTCTGTTGGGCACAGGCAAACATGGGACCTTAGGGCCCCAAACCTGACCTGTCCCTCCAGTAAGCCCACAAAAGGGACCCAGCCTCCAGCTTTAGGTAGCCAGAGGCTGACCCTGAGAGCACAGTGCAACTCAGTTAAAGAAAGAAAGGCATCCATGGTGGAGGATGATTGGAGGAAGCTGAGGCCTCACTTTGAGGACACTCACTTCAGTACTCCATCTCAACACCAGCCTTTTACTTTGCCAAGACACACCACAGGTAGAGATTCCCTATGGTGGAGACCCTCTGATACCCTTAGGGTGAGGGATTGCTTAGTGGACCATGAGACAGGGGGTAACCATGCCAGTGCTGGTTCCTCCTTATATGGCCACTTGGGCAATATAGGCTTACCTGGTCAAGGTCAGCCTTATCTCCCTTCGTTTGGGGGGGGGTTGTGTAGGAAGGTGGATATCTGACTATGGTTACCCCCAAATTTTTGCCTAGTGTCTAGCTGGTTTTTCGACTTAGTTGGCCTGAGATCCTGCCATTCAGGCTCTCAGGCTATCTGCTCTCTCTGTAAAATGGACTCCATGTACCCTAGGTACATACCCAATTGGTTGGATCACCCTGTCCGCCCCTGTACCAGTGTACACTAGGTACCCAGGGCATTGGTGTACCCAAGGCCTGCCAAGGGCTGCAGCATGTATTATGCCACCCCAGGCTTGGCCTAACAATTTGACACAACTGGCTGATCACTCAGCTGGGGTAAGTTGGTGTAATCACCTCTTACTTAGGTGTAGTATACCTATACCTAACCTTAAATGGGACACCTGGTAACCTATAAGTCACTCCTATGGCAGGCCTTAACAATCCTGAAGGCAGAGTGCTTGGTTCCATGTGAGATGGTGCTCTGGCATGAGCTGAGCCTGTCTGCAGTGGTCGGAACAACTTCCTTCTACTGTTTCCAGATATCGTCATACCATATACTCTTAAGTGCATTATGAACCTCGCGGTTAAATGCTATCTTTGGTTTGGCTTTATCAAAACATGTCGAGTAAGGTGTCATACGAATTGGAATACTAACCCCTCGCCAATTCTGGCGACGGGGTTAGCATTCCACCCTTCTAGAGGGACACGACATGTACAGTACCTGAAACCCGGGTAAAATCAGACATAGCCTCAGCTCCACAAAATGGATGCTGCCACCACAGACACAAGTCTGCCCTCCTGCTGCTGGGAGTCCTTCCAGCTTGGGAGGTGTGGACAAAGGGTTTCCTGCCAGGGGAGGTGCGTGCACCACCCCAGACAGGATTTTGTGTATTGGTCAGGTAGGGCTTGAAAGAAACCAGACATGCCTGTGGCTCACAAGGAGCCTCGGTGCATATGCCAGTTCAAACCGGTCCTGGGGCACACCAGTCCCGGGCCTGGGGCGAGCTGGACAAAGGATTGGGGGTGTAACCACCCCCCTTCCTGGTCCCACCCATAGGGAGGGACCTAGCAGGTAGTCCGGCCCCTAGAATCCGAATAAAGGTAGGAGCTGTGTCCTAAGACTTCAGACATCCTGGAATCAACTTGAAACTAAGAAGAAGACGGGAACTTCGACATTCTGCTGCACAGAA
Source organism: Triturus cristatus (assembly GCF_964204655.1). Classification (NCBI taxonomy): domain Eukaryota; kingdom Metazoa; phylum Chordata; class Amphibia; order Caudata; family Salamandridae; genus Triturus; species Triturus cristatus. The sequence continues at coordinate 53,544 of NW_028187646.1, read as the reverse complement.
GACTGAAGAAAATCTCCCCTGTGGTCAGGGAGTGACCACCTTGCTAACGCAAGCACCATCCAGCGAATCAACGTCTGCTTTGCCGCCGCCTCCCGCCGGAGCCCGAGCCCAGAGACTGACAAGACCTGGACCTCCAGACCTCTCACCGCCCGATCCACAGTCCCTGTGTGAGAAGTTGGCCTGGTATATGCTGTTCACTAGTTCTAGTGACCACCTTGTACCATGCCAAGCAACCCTTATGGTGTGGTTGTAAGTCAACCTTTTTGGACTAGCTGCCCTAGTGGTAGCGTAGGCTAAGCAGTCTTTGAGGCTAAACTCGTGAAGCGTGTTAAGCCAGCTGTTTTACCAAATGCAACCCCCTTTTATACCAATGAAAGGACACCACACAGATATATATTCAAAATATATATGTATTTATTTATCAAAGTTACCCCTAGTCTCTTTATGAGCACAGGAGCACAAATCGTCAAACAAGATTATCACAGAATACACAGAAGTTGCACTTTATATGGATAGGCCCTGGTGGCCACTCAAACCATATACTAAAATAGTGGTATAAGTACCACGAACAGAAAAGGGAAAAGGCCTAGGGCCTCTAGAATCGCTGGGCCTACAAGGAGCTAACGTCAGTTAGTGACCAGGAGGTCCACGGGTGGCGTGTGCAGAGCAAATAGTCACACGCGTGCTCCCATAGGTTTCAATGGGTGCGTAAAAAGTACAAAGTTACTGCAAAGAGGATCTTCCGGATGGACTAGGAACTCAAGATTTGGAACACAGGCACTAGAGATGTAATACTACACTTGGGCACAGGTGTGCCAGCTTTACCTCACCCACAGGAAGCGGGTGCATAGGCCTCGAAGTGCGTCGGGTTTCTTCTATCTGTTCCGTGGGGCCTGTAGACAAAAGTGCTGCAGGCGGTCGGTCGGGAAGAGATGCAGTGGATCCAAGAGTGGATCGGAGATGTTGAAGACCTGTAAGCAGAGGGGACAGTGTTCACAGTCACTAGCCAGTGACCAGCGTGGCACCAGGTGGGTACCAGGCGATGTCGGGTGCAAACAGGTGATGAGGGGTAGCTTGTCTCCGCAGCCACGTGGTCCCTGAAGGTCGACGACGTCCAGGAGTCGGCTCACGAGCTGTCCCACGCAGGCTCTCGCTGTCGGCGGTGTCGGCGACTTGATCGAAGCAAACAAGCCTTGGCAAAAGCAATTGCAGGAGGATTCGGAAATCAGCTGTTGGTTCTGACCAGCAAGGTCAGAGGGATTGCTCCTTTGGAGGGGAGCAAGGGCCAGTCTGGAGCAACCAGACCAGCGGTGTTTGTCGTAGATTTCGTCGCCAAGATGGCCACTAGCCAGCGGGCCAGCAACCGGTTAGGCGCGTCGAGTGGCAAAATGCAGAAGGGCCCCACGCAGATCGTGGAGATGCTGGAGGGCTCACCTTTGGTGCAGATGCTGCTCGAGGGTTGGGCTTCTCAGGACCCAAAGCACAACTTGGAGGGAGCCTCGGTTGTTGCACTGGTCAGCTTGTCGTAGTCGTTCCAAGATGGCTGGCTCCACGTGTCTCGGTGCCTCCACGGGTCTCCTCTTTGCAGGGACTGTGGATCGGGCGGTGAGAGGTCTGGAGGTCCAGGTCTTGTCAGTCTCTGGGCTCGGGCTCCGGCGGGAGGCGGCGGCAAAGCAGACGTTGATTCGCTGGATGGTGCTTGCGTTAGCAAGGTGGTCACTCCCTGACCACAGGGGAGATTGGCTTCAGTCCTCTGTGCGGCAGAGCGTCGAAGTTCCCGTCTTCTTCTTAGTTTCAAGTTGATTCCAGGATGTCTGAAGTCTTAGGACACAGCTCCTACCTTTAAGCGGATTCTAGGGGCCGGACTACCTGCTAGGTCCCTCCCTATGGGTGGGACCAGGAAGGGGGGTGGTTACACCCCCGATCCTTTGTCCAGCTCGCCCCAGGCCCGGGACTGGTGTGCCCCAGGACCGGTTTGAACTGGCATATGCACCGAGGCTCCTTGTGAGCCACAGGCATGTCTGGTTTCTTTCAAGCCCTACCTGACCAATACACAAAATCCTGTCTGGGGTGGTGCATGCACCTCCCCTGGCAGGAAACCCTTTGTCCACACCTCCCAAGCTGGAAGGACTCCCAGCAGCAGGAGGGCAGACTTGTGTCTGTGGTGGCAGCATCCATTTTGTGGAGCTGAGGCTATGTCTGATTTTACCCGGGTTTCAGGTACTGTACATGTCGTGTCCCTCTAGAAGGGTGGAATGCTAACCCCGTCGCCAGAATTGGCGAGGGGTTAGTATTCCAATTCGTATGACACCTTACTCGACATGTTTTGATAAAGCCAAACCAAAGATAGCATTTAACCGCGAGGTTCATAATGCACTTAAGAGTATATGGTATGACGATATCTGGAAACAGTAGAAGGAAGTTGTTCCGACCACTGCAGACAGGCTCAGCTCATGCCAGAGCACCATCTCACATGGAACCAAGCACTCTGCCTTCAGGATTGTTAAGGCCTGCCATAGGAGTGACTTATAGGTTACCAGGTGTCCCATTTAAGTTTAGGTATAGGTATACTACACCTAAGTAAGAGGTGATTACACCAACTTACCCCAGCTGAGTGATCAGCCAGTTGTGTCAGATTGTTAGGCCAAGCCTGGGGTGGCATAATACATGCTTCAGCCCCTGGCAGGCCTTGGATACACCAATGCCCTGGGTACCTAGTGTACACTGGTACAGGGGCTGACAGGGTGATCCAACCAATTGGGTATGTACCTAGGGTACATGGAGTCCATTTTACAGAGAGAGCAGATAGCCTGAGAGCCTGAATGGCAGGATCTCAGGCCAACTAAGTCGAAAAACCAGCTAGACACTAGGCAAAAATTTGGGGGTAACCATAGTCAGATATCCACCTTCCTACACAACCCCCCCCCAAACGAAGGGAGATAAGGCTGACCTTGACCAGGTAAGCCTATATTGCCCAAGTGGCCATATAAGGAGGAACCAGCACTGGCATGGTTACCCCCTGTCTCAGGGTCCACTAAGCAATCCCTCACCCTAAGGGTATCAGAGGGTCTCCACCATAGGGAATCTCTACCTGTGGTGTGTCTTGGCAAAGTAAAAGGCTGGTGTTGAGATGGAGTACTGAAGTGAGTGTCCTCAAAGTGAGGCCTCAGCTTCCTCCAATCATCCTCCACCATGGATGCCTTTCTTTCTTTAACTGAGTTGCACTGTGCTCTCAGGGTCAGCCTCTGGCTACCTAAAGCTGGAGGCTGGGTCCCTTTTGTGGGCTTACTGGAGGGACAGGTCAGGTTTGGGGCCCTAAGGTCCCATGTTTGCCTGTGCCCAACAGAATCCCCCTGGGGGAGGTCCCTAACTACCTGTAAAGGAGATCCCTCAGGAATGTTTTTACCCATCACCTGACTAGGGCTACTAGCCAGGCAATCCTCATTCTTTTGATGGGGGGGTTCTTGTGGACAGGGGCCCTCTGGGGGTCCACTGGCCTCCCTGACCTCTGCAGCCCTGGGCTGACTGAGGCAGGGTAGAGAGAGGCAGGCTACCTGCACCAGACTGGATCCCACCTTGGAAGGGGCCACTGACATCAGAGGCTCTGCCAGGCCAGGCCTGGCTACCTCTGGGGCAGTTCCTTCACAAGGGGTGAGGTCAGATCCCTGAGGAGGCTGACCTTTTCCTAATGTCTGGGGAGAGGGAGACTTTTCTTCCTCCCCACTACTCTCAGTTTGTGTGGAGTGATCCATTGTTTCAGGCTTCACTACACCTATGTCAGTCTGAGTATAGGCTGAGACCATTACAGCCTTGCCAACCTTTTCAGGGGGGCACTCAGTTTGTGTTTGAGCTGTGACTGTCACAGCTCTGCCAGTCCCTACAGGGAAGTCTGTCTGTGCCTGGGCTGTGGCTACCACTGCCCTTCCAACCTTTTCAGGGAGGAAATCTATTTGGACAGGGGTTGTGAATGGCACAACCCCCCTACCCTTTTGTGAAAGGCCTACCATTTTAGAATGGGTGTCTTGTTCAACTCCAGCCCAAGCTGAGAGTTCTAAGTCATTCCCCAGTAAGCAGTCTACAGGCAAGGTTGGGGACACTGCTACCCTTTTAGGGCCAGTGACCCCTCCCCAGCTGAGACATACCTCTGCCATGGGATGACTGTTCTGTTTGCCATCAATGTTAGTCACCTGGTAGGAGAAACCGGGCAAAAGCTGCTCAGAGGGAACTAGCCAATGGGCCACCATTGTGATGCTAGCCCCAGTGTCTCTGTAGGCCTCAGCTTTTGTACCATTGATGTAGGGCTCCTGTCTGTACCTACCCAAAGTGTTGGGACAGGCAGTGAAGTTGGCAAACCCCATGCCACCATCACAGACAAGAGTGGTTGCTGTAGGGGAATTGGCTAAGCCAGGGTCCCCCTGTGTTCCCCAAGTAAACCCACCCAGATTTCTGGGGGCACTCCCACCACCTGGGGGATTACTGCTGACAGTAATAGGTGGTGTGACAGGAGTAATTGGAGGAACAGTTTTGTTTTTAGCCCTTGGGCAACCGCTGTCAGTTTTCCAATGCCCAGGAGTTTTACACTCATGGCAGTAGGGCTTTTTAGCTGTGGTAGAGGAGGGAGCTTGGGACCCACCACCCTGTGTGGAGTTTTGGGGCCCTGAGGAAGGTTTCTCTTTTTCTTTATCCCCACCCTTCTCTTGAGGCTTGGTGGTATCTTTCTTTTGGTCACCACCCTGGTTTTTAGGCCTGATCCTGGTCCTGACCCATTTATCTGCCCTCTTTCCCAATTCTTGGGGAGAGGTCAAATCTGAGTCTACCAGGTGTTGATGGAGAAGCTGGTTTTGACAATTACTTAAAATCTGCTCTCTCATCATCAAATTGTACAATCCTGTATAATCAGACACCTTACTTCCCAGCAACCAACCCTCCAAAGCCTTAGTGGCACATTCCACATATTCAGACCAGTCCTGAGTCTGTGTCTTCTGGGTGTCTCTGAACATTAACCTGTACTGTTCAGTGGTTAAGCCTAACCCATCAACTAGGACACTCTTCAGGACTCTGTAATTTCTGACATCCTCTTCTCTAACAGTGAGGAGTCTATCTCTGCCTCTCCCCTCAAAGGAGAGCCATAAGATTGCTGCCCACTGGTCTTCAGGAACCTGCTGCACTTTGCAGGCTCTCTCAAGAGCAGTCATCCATTTGTGGATGTCATCCCCACTTTTGTAGGGGGGCACAATCTTGGACAGGTTCCTATTGTCAAAGACCCTATCTTTGTCCCTAGGGACATTGCTGCCACCAGTGGGTATAGACCCACTCTCTCTAGGCTGCCTAGCCTTGTTCAGTTTTTCTTCCATCAGGGCTACTTCTAGCTCCTGCTTCCTGATCCTCAGCTGGGCTTCCTGCATTCTGGCCTCATGTTCCCTCCTCTGAGGGGTGGTCATCCTTTTCCTGGAGTGACCTTGAGAGCCTCTAGAGCCATGGGAAGCACTGGAGTCACCTGAGCGATTCCTTTGCCTTCCCAGCCCTGTGTTAAGTCCACTGGGGAGATCCAGTGGGTTGAACCCACTGTCAGTCCCCAATAGCCTTGGTTTAGCTGGGCCAAGTTTAACACTTGGCACTGGGCTAGTTCTCCCTTCATCCTCACTACTGTCAGTATCCTTTTCACTCTCATCCTCTGTGGTAGGCATCCCATCTAAGGGGTGACTATTGGGAAGGGGTACTTCAGTGGCATCTTCAGAAGGGGGGCCTCCTGTTCCTGACCCTAAGGGGGCTAACTGGGAAGCTTTCTTGAGTGCTCTCTGATTCTCATCATTCTGTAAGAGCTCTCTGAGCTCAGCAGAGTTTGGGTTCTTGGGCTGTTTAAGGCCTCTAAGAGTTGCCAAATGCCTGAGCTCATTCTGATTAAGGGTAGCAAAGCTGGATGGTGCCCTCTGGGGGTCACTCTCAACAGAGATGGGTACAGTGGACCCCTCTGCCCCGGCCATTGCTCTTAAGTGTGGGTGGATGTGTTGCAATCTACCTACACTTGGGTTTACCTACTAAACCTATCTAGTAGTTGTAGTCAGGGTGTGCTACTCCCTTTGCTCTACAACAACTAAGTTCAGTAGAACTTATGTGTATCTAATCTTGTTTTATATGTACCTACAGGTACCTATGTGATCTTTCAATTGGTAACCAAGAGATTACAATGGTAAAACACAGCAAGCTCAAATCCCACCGCTGCTCACCAATGTGAGAAGTTGGCCTGGTATATGCTGTTCACTAGTTCTAGTGACCACCTTGTACCATGCCAAGCAACCCTTATGGTGTGGTTGTAAGTCAACCTTTTTGGACTAGCTGCCCTAGTGGTAGCGTAGGCTAAGCAGTCTTTGAGGCTAAACTCGTGAAGCGTGTTAAGCCAGCTGTTTTACCAAATGCAACCCCCTTTTATACCAATGAAAGGACACCACACAGATATATATTCAAAATATATATGTATTTATTTATCAAAGTTACCCCTAGTCTCTTTATGAGCACAGGAGCACAAATCGTCAAACAAGATTATCACAGAATACACAGAAGTTGCACTTTATATGGATAGGCCCTGGTGGCCACTCAAACCATATACTAAAATAGTGGTATAAGTACCACGAACAGAAAAGGGAAAAGGCCTAGGGCCTCTAGAATCGCTGGGCCTACAAGGAGCTAACGTCAGTTAGTGACCAGGAGGTCCACGGGTGGCGTGTGCAGAGCAAATAGTCACACGCGTGCTCCCATAGGTTTCAATGGGTGCGTAAAAAGTACAAAGTTACTGCAAAGAGGATCTTCCGGATGGACTAGGAACTCAAGATTTGGAACACAGGCACTAGAGATGTAATACTACACTTGGGCACAGGTGTGCCAGCTTTACCTCACCCACAGGAAGCGGGTGCATAGGCCTCGAAGTGCGTCGGGTTTCTTCTATCTGTTCCGTGGGGCCTGTAGACAAAAGTGCTGCAGGCGGTCGGTCGGGAAGAGATGCAGTGGATCCAAGAGTGGATCGGAGATGTTGAAGACCTGTAAGCAGAGGGGACAGTGTTCACAGTCACTAGCCAGTGACCAGCGTGGCACCAGGTGGGTACCAGGCGATGTCGGGTGCAAACAGGTGATGAGGGGTAGCTTGTCTCCGCAGCCACGTGGTCCCTGAAGGTCGACGACGTCCAGGAGTCGGCTCACGAGCTGTCCCACGCAGGCTCTCGCTGTCGGCGGTGTCGGCGACTTGATCGAAGCAAACAAGCCTTGGCAAAAGCAATTGCAGGAGGATTCGGAAATCAGCTGTTGGTTCTGACCAGCAAGGTCAGAGGGATTGCTCCTTTGGAGGGGAGCAAGGGCCAGTCTGGAGCAACCAGACCAGCGGTGTTTGTCGTAGATTTCGTCGCCAAGATGGCCACTAGCCAGCGGGCCAGCAACCGGTTAGGCGCGTCGAGTGGCAAAATGCAGAAGGGCCCCACGCAGATCGTGGAGATGCTGGAGGGCTCACCTTTGGTGCAGATGCTGCTCGAGGGTTGGGCTTCTCAGGACCCAAAGCACAACTTGGAGGGAGCCTCGGTTGTTGCACTGGTCAGCTTGTCGTAGTCGTTCCAAGATGGCTGGCTCCACGTGTCTCGGTGCCTCCACGGGTCTCCTCTTTGCAGGGACTGTGGATCGGGCGGTGAGAGGTCTGGAGGTCCAGGTCTTGTCAGTCTCTGGGCTCGGGCTCCGGCGGGAGGCGGCGGCAAAGCAGACGTTGATTCGCTGGATGGTGCTTGCGTTAGCAAGGTGGTCACTCCCTGACCACAGGGGAGATTGGCTTCAGTCCTCTGTGCGGCAGAGCGTCGAAGTTCCCGTCTTCTTCTTAGTTTCAAGTTGATTCCAGGATGTCTGAAGTCTTAGGACACAGCTCCTACCTTTAAGCGGATTCTAGGGGCCGGACTACCTGCTAGGTCCCTCCCTATGGGTGGGACCAGGAAGGGGGGTGGTTACACCCCCGATCCTTTGTCCAGCTCGCCCCAGGCCCGGGACTGGTGTGCCCCAGGACCGGTTTGAACTGGCATATGCACCGAGGCTCCTTGTGAGCCACAGGCATGTCTGGTTTCTTTCAAGCCCTACCTGACCAATACACAAAATCCTGTCTGGGGTGGTGCATGCACCTCCCCTGGCAGGAAACCCTTTGTCCACACCTCCCAAGCTGGAAGGACTCCCAGCAGCAGGAGGGCAGACTTGTGTCTGTGGTGGCAGCATCCATTTTGTGGAGCTGAGGCTATGTCTGATTTTACCCGGGTTTCAGGTACTGTACATGTCGTGTCCCTCTAGAAGGGTGGAATGCTAACCCCGTCGCCAGAATTGGCGAGGGGTTAGTATTCCAATTCGTATGACACCTTACTCGACATGTTTTGATAAAGCCAAACCAAAGATAGCATTTAACCGCGAGGTTCATAATGCACTTAAGAGTATATGGTATGACGATATCTGGAAACAGTAGAAGGAAGTTGTTCCGACCACTGCAGACAGGCTCAGCTCATGCCAGAGCACCATCTCACATGGAACCAAGCACTCTGCCTTCAGGATTGTTAAGGCCTGCCATAGGAGTGACTTATAGGTTACCAGGTGTCCCATTTAAGTTTAGGTATAGGTATACTACACCTAAGTAAGAGGTGATTACACCAACTTACCCCAGCTGAGTGATCAGCCAGTTGTGTCAGATTGTTAGGCCAAGCCTGGGGTGGCATAATACATGCTTCAGCCCCTGGCAGGCCTTGGATACACCAATGCCCTGGGTACCTAGTGTACACTGGTACAGGGGCTGACAGGGTGATCCAACCAATTGGGTATGTACCTAGGGTACATGGAGTCCATTTTACAGAGAGAGCAGATAGCCTGAGAGCCTGAATGGCAGGATCTCAGGCCAACTAAGTCGAAAAACCAGCTAGACACTAGGCAAAAATTTGGGGGTAACCATAGTCAGATATCCACCTTCCTACACCCTGCAAAGAGGAGACCCGTGGAGGCACCGAGACACGTGGAGCCAGCCATCTTGGAACGACCACGACAAGCTGACAAGTGCAACAACCGAGGCTCCCTCCAAGTTGTGCTTTGGGTCCTGAGAAGCCCAACCCTCGAGCAGCATCTGCACCAAAGGTGAGCCCTCCAGCATCTCCACGATCTGCGTGGGGCCCTTCTGCATTTTGCCACTCGACGCGCCTAACCGGTTGCTGGCCCGCTGGCTAGTGGCCATCTTGGCGACGAAATCTACGACAAACACCGCTGGTCTGGTTGCTCCAGACTGGCCCTTGCTTCCCTCCAAAGGAGCCGTTCCTCTGACCTTGCTGGTCAGAACCATCAGCTTATCTCCTTGCCCACAACAATTGCTTTTGCCAAGGCTTGTTTGCTTCGATCAAGTCGCCGACACCGCCGACAGCGAGAGCCTGCGTGGGACAGCTCGTGACTCGACTCCTGGACGTCGTCGACCTTCAGGGACCACGTGGCTGCGGAGACAAGCTACCCCTCATCACCTGTTTGCACCCGACATCGCCTGGTACCCACCTGGTGCCACGCTGGTCACTGGCTAGTGACTGTGAACACTGTCCCCTCTGCTTACAGGTCTTCAACATCTCCGATCCACTCTTGGATCCACTGCATCTCTCCCGGACCGACCGCCTGCAGCATCTTTGTCTTCAAGCTCCACGGAACAGATAGAAGAAACCCGACGCACTTTGAGGCCTATGCACCCGCTTCCTGTGGGTGAGGTAAAGCTGGTACTCCGGTGCCCATGTGTAGTAATACATCTCTAGTGCCTGTGTTCCAAATCTTAAGTTCCTAGGTCATCCGGAAGATTCCTTTTGCAGTAACTTTGTACTTTTTACGCACCCATTGAAACCTATGGGAGCCCGCGTGTGACTATTTGCTCTGCACACGCCACCCGTGGACCTCCTGGTCACTAACTGACGTTAGCTCCTTGTAGGCCCAGCGATTCTAGAGGCCCTAGGCCTTTTCCCTTTTCTGTTCGTGGTACTTATACCACTATTTTAGTATATGGTTCGAGTGGCCACCAGGGCCTATCCATATAAAGTGCAACTTCTGTGTATTCTGTGATAATCTTGTTTGACGATTTGTGCTCCTGTGCTCATAAAGAGACTAGGGGTTACTTTGAGAAATAAATACATATATATTTTGAATATATATCTGTGTGGTGTCCTTTCATTGGTATAAAAGGGGGTTACTATTGGTAAAACAGCTTGCTTAACACGCATCACGAGTTTAGCCTCAAAGACTGCTTAGCCTACGCTACCACTAGGGCAGCTAGTCCGAAAAGGTTGACTTACAACCACACCATAAGGGTTGCTTGGCATGGTACAAGGTGATCACTTTAACTAGTGAGCATCATATACCAGGCCAACTTCTCACAGACTCCATGTACCCTAGGTACATACCCAATTGGTTGGATCACCCTGTCAGCCCCTGTACCAGTGTACACTAGGTACCCAGGGCATTGGTGTATCCAAGGCCTGCCAGGGGCTGAAGCATGTATTATGCCACCCCAGGCTTGGCCTAACAATCTGACACAACTGGCTGATCACTCAGCTGGGGTAAGTTGGTGTAATCACCTCTTACTTAGGTGTAGTATACCTATACCTAAACTTAAATGGGACATCCTGGAATCAACTTGAAACTAAGAAGAAGACGGGAACTTCGACATTCTGCTGCACAGAAGACTGAAGAAAATCTCCCCTGTGGTCAGGGAGTGACCACCTTGCTAACGCAAGCACCATCCAGCGAATCACCGTCTGCTTTGCCGCCGCCTCCCGCCGGAGCCCGAGCCCAGAGACTGACAAGACCTGGACCTCCAGACCTCTCACCGCCCGATCCACAGTCCCTGAAAAGAGGAGACCCGTGGAGGCACCGAGACACGTGGAGCCAGCCATCTTGGAACGACTACGACAAGCTGACCAGTGCAACAACCGAGGCTCCCTCCAAGTTGTGCTTTGGGTCCTGAGAAGCCCAACCCTCGAGCAGCATCTGCACCAAAGGTGAGCCCTCCAGCATCTCCACGATCTGCGTGGGGCCCTTCTGCATTTTGCCACTCGACGCGCCTAACCGGTTGCTGGCCCGCTGGCTAGTGGCCATCTTGGCAACGAAATCTACGACAAACACCGCTGGTCTGGTTGCTCCAGACTGGCCCTTGCTCCCCTCCAAAGGAACAATCCCTCTGACCTTGCTGGTCAGAACCAACAGCTGATTTCCGAATCCTCCTACAATTGCTTTTGCCAAGGCTTGTTTGCTTCGATCAAGTCGCCGACACCGCCGACAGCGAGAACCTGCGTGGGACAGCTCGTGAGCCGACTCCTGGACGTCGTCGACCTTCAGGGACCACGTGGCTGCGGAGACAAGCTACCCCTCATCACCTGTTTGCACCCGACATCGCCTGGTACCCACCTGGTGCCACGCTGGTCACTGGCTAGTGACTGTGAACACTGTCCCCTCTGCTTACAGGTCTTCAACATCTCCGATCCACTCTTGGATCCACTGCATCTCTCCCGGACCGACCGCCTGCAGCATCTTTGTCTTCAAGCTCCACGGAACAGATAGAAGAAACCCGACGCACTTTGAGGCCTATGCACCCGCTTCCTGTGGGTGAGGTAAAGCTGGTACTCCGGTGCCCATGTGTAGTAATACATCTCTAGTGCCTGTGTTCCAAATCTTAAGTTCCTAGGTCATCCGGAAGATTCCTTTTGCAGTAACTTTGTACTTTTTACGCACCCATTGAAACCTATGGGAGCCCGCGTGTGACTATTTGCTCTGCACACGCCACCCGTGGACCTCCTGGTCACTAACTGACGTTAGCTCCTTGTAGGCCCAGCGATTCTAGAGGCCCTAGGCCTTTTCCCTTTTCTGTTCGTGGTACTTATACCACTATTTTAGTATATGGTTCGAGTGGCCACCAGGGCCTATCCATATAAAGTGCAACTTCTGTGTATTCTGTGATAATCTTGTTTGACGATTTGTGCTCCTGTGCTCATAAAGAGACTAGGGGTTACTTTGAGAAATAAATACATATATATTTTGAATATATATCTGTGTGGTGTCCTTTCATTGGTATAAAAGGGGGTTACTATTGGTAAAACAGCTTGCTTAACACGCATCACGAGTTTAGCCTCAAAGACTGCTTAGCCTACGCTACCACTAGGGCAGCTAGTCCGAAAAGGTTGACTTACAACCACACCATAAGGGTTGCTTGGCATGGTACAAGGTGATCACTTTAACTAGTGAGCATCATATACCAGGCCAACTTCTCACATTGGTGAGCAGCGGTTGGATTTGAGCTTGCTGTGTTTTACCATTGTAATCTCTTGGTTACCAATTGAAAGATCACATAGGTACCTGTAGGTACATATAAAACAAGATTAGATATACTTAAGTTCTACTGAACTTAGTTGTTGTAGAGCAAAGGGAGTAGCACACCCTGACTACAACTACTAGATAGGTTTAGTAGGTAAACCCAAGTGTAGGTAGATTGCAACACATCCACCCACACTTAAGAGCAATGGCCGGGGCAGAGGGGTCCACTGTACCCATCTCTGTTGAGAGTGACCCCCAGAGGGCACCATCCAGCTTTGCTACCCTTAATCAGAATGAGCTCAGGCATTTGGCAACTCTTAGAGGCCTTAAACAGCCCAAGAACCCAAACTCTGCTGAGCTCAGAGAGCTCTTACAGAATGATGAGAATCAGAGAGCACTCAAGAAAGCTTCCCAGTTAGCCCCCTTAGGGACAGGAACAGGAGGCCCCCCTTCTGAAGATGCCACTGAAGTACCCCTTCCCAATAGTCACCCCTTAGATGGGATGCCTACCACAGAGGAAGAAAGTGATGGGGATACAGATGTGAGTGGGGATGAAGGGAGAACTAGCCCAGTGCCAAGTGTTATACTTGGCCCAGCTAAACTAAGGCTATTGGGGACTGACAGTGGGTTCACCCCACTGGATCTCCCCAGTGGACTTAACACAGGGCTTGGAAGGCAAAGGAATCGCTCAGGTGACTCCAATGCTTCCCATGGCTCTAGAGGCTCTCAAGGTCACTCCAGGAGAAGGATGACCACCCCTCAGAGGAGGGAACATGAGGCCAAGATGCAAGAAGCCCAGCTGAGGATCAGGAAGCAGGAGCTAGAAGTAGCCCTGATGGAAGAAAAACTGAGCAAGGCTAGGCAGCATAGAGAGAGTGGGTCTATACCCACTGGTGGCAGCAATGTCCCTAGGGACAAAGATAGGGTCTTTGACAATAGGAACCTGTCCAAGATTGTGCCCCCCTACAAAAGTGGGGATGACATCCACAAATGGATGACTGCTCTTGAGAGAGCCTGCAAAGTGCAGCAGGTTCCTGAAGACCAGTGGGCAGCAATCTTATGGCTCTCCTTTGAGGGGAGAGGCAGAGATAGACTCCTCACTGTTAGAGAAGAGGATGTCAGAAATTACAGAGTCCTAAAGAGTGTCCTAGTTGATGGGTTAGGCTTAACCACTGAACAGTACAGGTTAATGTTCAGAGACACCCAGAAGACACAGACTCAGGACTGGTCTGAATATGTGGAATGTGCCACTAAGGCTTTGGAGGGTTGGTTGCTGGGAAGTAAGGTGTCTGATTATACAGGATTGTACAATTTGATGATGAGAGAGCAGATTTTAAGTAATTGTCAAAACCAGCTTCTCCATCAACACCTGGTAGACTCAGATTTGACCTCTCCCCAAGAATTGGGAAAGAGGGCAGATAAATGGGTCAGGACCAGGATCAGGCCTAAAAACCAGGGTGGTGACCAAAAGAAAGATACCACCAAGCCTCAAGAGAAGGGTGGGGATAAAGAAAAAGAGAAACCTTCCTCAGGGCCCCAAAACTCCACACAGGGTGGTGGGTCCCAAGCTCCCTCCTCTACCACAGCTAAAAAGCCCTACTGCCATGAGTGTAAAACTCCTGGGCATTGGAAAACTGACAGCGGTTGCCCAAGGGCTAAAAACAAAACTGTTCCTCCAATTACTCCTGTCACACCACCTATTACTGTCAGCAGTAATCCCCCAGGTGGTGGGAGTGCCCCCAGAAATCTGGGTGGGTTTACTTGGGGAACACAGGGGGACCCTGGCTTAGCCAATTCCCCTACAGCAACCACTCTTGTCTGTGATGGTGGCATGGGGTTTGTCAACTTCACTGCCTGTCCCAACACTTTGGGTAGGTACAGACAGGAGCCCTACATCAATGGTACAAAAGCTGAGGCCTACAGAGACACTGGGGCTAGCATCACAATGGTGGCCCATTGGCTAGTTCCCTCTGAGCAGCTTTTGCCCGGTTTCTCCTACCAGGTGACTAACATTGATGGCAAACAGAACAGTCATCCCATGGCAGAGGTATGTCTCAGCTGGGGAGGGGTCACTGGCCCTAAAAGGGTAGCAGTGTCCCCAACCTTGCCTGTAGACTGCTTACTGGGGAATGACTTAGAACTCTCAGCTTGGGCTGGAGTTGAACAAGACACCCATTCTAAAATGGTAGGCCTTTCACAAAAGGGTAGGGGGGTTGTGCCATTCACAACCCCTGTCCAAATAGATTTCCTCCCTGAAAAGGTTGGAAGGGCAGTGGTAGCCACAGCCCAGGCACAGACAGACTTCCCTGTAGGGACTGGCAGAGCTGTGACAGTCACAGCTCAAACACAAACTGAGTGCCCCCCTGAAAAGGTTGGCAAGGCTGTAATGGTCTCAGCCTATACTCAGACTGACATAGGTGTAGTGAAGCCTGAAACAATGGATCACTCCACACAAACTGAGAGTAGTGGGGAGGAAGAAAAGTCTCCCTCTCCCCAGACATTAGGAAAAGGTCAGCCTCCTCAGGGATCTGACCTCACCCCTTGTGAAGGAACTGCCCCAGAGGTAGCCAGGCCTGGCCTGGCAGAGCCTCTGATGTCAGTGGCCCCTTCCAAGGTGGGATCCAGTCTGGTGCAGGTAGCCTGCCTCTCTCTACCCTGCCTCAGTCAGCCCAGGGCTGCAGAGGTCAGGGAGGCCAGTGGACCCCCAGAGGGCCCCTGTCCACAAGAACCCCCCCATCAAAAGAATGAGGATTGCCTGGCTAGTAGCCCTAGTCAGGTGATGGGTAAAAACATTCCTGAGGGATCTCCTTTACAGGTAGTTAGGGACCTCCCCCAGGGGGATTCTGTTGGGCACAGGCAAACATGGGACCTTAGGGCCCCAAACCTGACCTGTCCCTCCAGTAAGCCCACAAAAGGGACCCAGCCTCCAGCTTTAGGTAGCCAGAGGCTGACCCTGAGAGCACAGTGCAACTCAGTTAAAGAAAGAAAGGCATCCATGGTGGAGGATGATTGGAGGAAGCTGAGGCCTCACTTTGAGGACACTCACTTCAGTACTCCATCTCAACACCAGCCTTTTACTTTGCCAAGACACACCACAGGTAGAGATTCCCTATGGTGGAGACCCTCTGATACCCTTAGGGTGAGGGATTGCTTAGTGGACCATGAGACAGGGGGTAACCATGCCAGTGCTGGTTCCTCCTTATATGGCCACTTGGGCAATATAGGCTTACCTGGTCAAGGTCAGCCTTATCTCCCTTCGTTTGGGGGGGGGTTGTGTAGGAAGGTGGATATCTGACTATGGTTACCCCCAAATTTTTGCCTAGTGTCTAGCTGGTTTTTCGACTTAGTTGGCCTGAGATCCTGCCATTCAGGCTCTCAGGCTATCTGCTCTCTCTGTAAAATGGACTCCATGTACCCTAGGTACATACCCAATTGGTTGGATCACCCTGTCAGCCCCTGTACCAGTGTACACTAGGTACCCAGGGCATTGGTGTATCCAAGGCCTGCCAGGGGCTGAAGCATGTATTATGCCACCCCAGGCTTGGCCTAACAATCTGACACAACTGGCTGATCACTCAGCTGGGGTAAGTTGGTGTAATCACCTCTTACTTAGGTGTAGTATACCTATACCTAAACTTAAATGGGACATCCTGGAATCAACTTGAAACTAAGAAGAAGACGGGAACTTCGACATTCTGCTGCACAGAAGACTGAAGAAAATCTCCCCTGTGGTCAGGGAGTGACCACCTTGCTAACGCAAGCACCATCCAGCGAATCACCGTCTGCTTTGCCGCCGCCTCCCGCCGGAGCCCGAGCCCAGAGACTGACAAGACCTGGACCTCCAGACCTCTCACCGCCCGATCCACAGTCCCTGAAAAGAGGAGACCCGTGGAGGCACCGAGACACGTGGAGCCAGCCATCTTGGAACGACTACGACAAGCTGACCAGTGCAACAACCGAGGCTCCCTCCAAGTTGTGCTTTGGGTCCTGAGAACCCCAACCCTCGAGCAGCATCTGCACCAAAGGTGAGCCCTCCAGCATCTCCACGATCTGCGTGGGGCCCTTCTGCATTTTGCCACTCGACGCGCCTAACCGGTTGCTGGCCCGCTGGCTAGTGGCCATCTTGGCGACGAAATCTACGACAAACACCGCTGGTCTGGTTGCTCCAGACTGGCCCTTGCTCCCCTCCAAAGGAACAATCCCTCTGACCTTGCTGGTCAGAACCAACAGCTGATTTCCGAATCCTCCTACAATTGCTTTTGCCAAGGCTTGTTTGCTTCGATCAAGTCGCCGACACCGCCGACAGCGAGAACCTGCGTGGGACAGCTCGTGAGCCGACTCCTGGACGTCGTCGACCTTCAGGGACCACGTGGCTGCGGAGACAAGCTACCCCTCATCACCTGTTTGCACCCGACATCGCCTGGTACCCACCTGGTGCCACGCTGGTCACTGGCTAGTGACTGTGAACACTGTCCCCTCTGCTTACAGGTCTTCAACATCTCCGATCCACTCTTGGATCCACTGCATCTCTCCCGGACCGACCGCCTGCAGCATCTTTGTCTTCAAGCTCCACGGAACAGATAGAAGAAACCCGACGCACTTTGAGGCCTATGCACCCGCTTCCTGTGGGTGAGGTAAAGCTGGTACTCCGGTGCCCATGTGTAGTAATACATCTCTAGTGCCTGTGTTCCAAATCTTAAGTTCCTAGGTCATCCGGAAGATTCCTTTTGCAGTAACTTTGTACTTTTTACGCACCCATTGAAACCTATGGGAGCCCGCGTGTGACTATTTGCTCTGCACACGCCACCCGTGGACCTCCTGGTCACTAACTGACGTTAGCTCCTTGTAGGCCCAGCGATTCTAGAGGCCCTAGGCCTTTTCCCTTTTCTGTTCGTGGTACTTATACCACTATTTTAGTATATGGTTCGAGTGGCCACCAGGGCCTATCCATATAAAGTGCAACTTCTGTGTATTCTGTGATAATCTTGTTTGACGATTTGTGCTCCTGTGCTCATAAAGAGACTAGGGGTTACTTTGAGAAATAAATACATATATATTTTGAATATATATCTGTGTGGTGTCCTTTCATTGGTATAAAAGGGGGTTACTATTGGTAAAACAGCTTGCTTAACACGCATCACGAGTTTAGCCTCAAAGACTGCTTAGCCTACGCTACCACTAGGGCAGCTAGTCCGAAAAGGTTGACTTACAACCACACCATAAGGGTTGCTTGGCATGGTACAAGGTGATCACTTTAACTAGTGAGCATCATATACCAGGCCAACTTCTCACACTTTGCCTCCCAAGCCCTGTGTTAAGTCCACTGGGGAGATCCAATGGGGTGAACCCATTGTCAGTCCCCAATAGCCTTAGTTTAGCTGGGCCAAGTATAATACTTGGCACTGGGCTAGTTCTCCCTTCATCATCACTACTTTCTGTATCCTCACCACTTTCCTCCCCTGTAGTATGGTTCTCATCTAAGGGATGGCTATTGGAACTGGGTACCTCTGTGGCATCTTCAGAAGGGGGGCCTCCTGTTCCTGTCCCTAAGGGGGCTAACTGGGAAGCTTTCTTGAGTGCTCTCTGATTCTCATCATTCTGTAAGAGCTCTCTGAGCTCAGCAGAGTTTGGGTTCTTGGGCTGTTTAAGGCCTCTAAGAGTTGCCAAATGCCTGAGCTCATTCTGATTAAGGGTAGCAAAGCTGGTTGGTGCCCTCTGGGGGTCACTCTCGACAGAGATGGGTACAGTGGACCCCTCTGCCCCGGCCATTGCTCTTAAGTGTGGGTGGATGTGTTGCAATCTACCTACACTTGGGTTTACCTACTAAACCTATCTAGTAGTTGTAGTCAGGGTGTGCTACTCCCTTTGCTCTACAACAACTAAGTTCAGTAGAACTTAAGTATATCTAATCTTGTTTTATATGTACCTACAGGTACCTATGTGATCTTTCAATTGGTAACCACGAGATTACAATGGTAAAACACAGCAAGCTCAAATCCAACCGCTGCTCACCAATGTGAGAAGTTGGCCTGGTATATGATGCTCACTAGTTAAAGTGATCACCTTGTACCATGCCAAGCAACCCTTATGGTGTGGTTGTAAGTCAACCTTTTCGGACTAGCTGCCCTAGTGGTAGCGTAGGCTAAGCAGTCTTTGAGGCTAAACTCGTGAAGCGTGTTAAGCCAGCTGTTTTACCAAATGCAACCCCCTTTTATACCAATGAAAGGACACCACACAGATATATATTCAAAATATATATGTATTTATTTATCAAAGTAACCCCTAGTCTCTTTATGAGCACAGGAGCACAAATCGTCAAACAAGATTATCACAGAATACACAGAAGTTGCACTTTATATGGATAGGCCCTGGTGGCCACTCGAACCATATACTAAAATAGTGGTATAAGTACCACGAACAGAAAAGGGAAAAGGCCTAGGGCCTCTAGAATCGCTGGGCCTACAAGGAGCTAACGTCAGTTAGTGACCAGGAGGTCCACGGGTGGCGTGTGCAGAGCAAATAGTCACACGCGTGCTCCCATAGGTTTCAATGGGTGCGTAAAAAGTACAAAGTTACTGCAAAGGAGATCTTCCGGGTTAACTAGGAACTTAAGATTTGGAACACAGGCACTAGAGATGTATTACTACACTTGGGCACCGGAGTACCAGCTTTACCTCACCCACAGGAAGCAGGTGCATAGGCCTCAAAGTGCGTCGGGTTTCTTCTATCTGTTCCGTTGAGCTTGAAGACAAAGATGCTGCAGGCGGTCGGTCCGGGAGAGATGCAGTGGACCCAAGAGTGGATCGGAGATGTTGAAGACCTGTAAGCAGAGGGGACAGTGTTCACAGTCACTAGCCAGTGACCAGCGTGGCACCAGGTGGGTACCAGGCGATGTCGGGTGCAAACAGGAAGGAAGGTGTAGCTTGACTCTGCAGCCACGTGGTCCCTGAAGGTCGACGACGTCCAGGAGTCGAGTCACGAGCTGTCCCACGCAGGCTCTCGCAGTCGGCGGTGTCGGCGACTTGATCGAAGCAAACAAGCCTTGGCAAAAGCAATTGTTGTAGGCAAGGAGTTAAAGCTGATGGTTCTGACCAGCAAGGTCAGAGGAACGGTTCCTTTGGAGGGGAGCAAGGGCCAGTCTGGAGCAACCAGACCAGCGGTGTTTGTCGTAGATTTCGTCGCCAAGATGGCCACTAGCCAGCGGGCCAGCAACCGGTTAGGCGCGTCGAGTGGCAAAATGCAGAAGGGCCCCACGCAGATCGTGGAGATGCTGGGGGGCTCACCTTTGGTGCAGATGCTGCTCGAGGGTTGGGCTTCTCAGGACCCAAAGCACAACTTGGAGGGAGCCTCGGTTGTTGCACTTGTCAGCTTGTCGTAGTCGTTCCAAGATGGCTGGCTCCACGTGTCTCGGTGCCTCCACGGGTCTCCTCTTTGCAGGGACTGTGGATCGGGCGGTGAGAGGTCTGGAGGTCCAGGTCTTGTCAGTCTCTGGGCTCGGGCTCCGGCGGGAGGCGGCGGCAAAGCAGACGTTGATTCGCTGGATGGTGCTTGCGTTAGCAAGGTGGTCACTCCCTGACCACAGGGGAGATTGGCTTCAGTCCTCTGTGCGGCAGAGCGTCGAAGTTCCCGTCTTCTTCTTAGTTTCAAGTTGATTCCAGGATGTCTGAAGTCTTAGGACACAGCTCCTACCTTTAAGCGGATTCTAGGGGCCGGACTACCTGCTAGGTCCCTCCCTATGGGTGGGACCAGGAAGGGGGGTGGTTACACCCCCAATCCTTTGTCCAGCTCGCCCCAGGCCCGGGACTGGTGTGCCCCAGGACCGGTTTGAACTGGCATATGCACCGAGGCTCCTTGTGAGCCACAGGCATGTCTGGTTTCTTTCAAGCCCTACCTGACCAATACACAAAATCCTGTCTGGGGTGGTGCTCGCACCTCCCCTGGCAGGAAACCCTTTGTCCACACCTCCCAAGCTGGAAGGACTCCCAGCAGCAGGAGGGCAGACTTGTGTCTGTGGTGGCAGCATCCATTTTGTGGAGCTGAGGCTATGTCTGATTTTACCCGGGTTTCAGGTACTGTACATGTCGTGTCCCTCTAGAAGGGTGGAATGCTAACCCCGTCGCCAGAATTGGCGAGGGGTTAGTATTCCAATTCGTATGACACCTTACTCGACATGTTTTGATAAAGCCAAACCAAAGATAGCATTTAACCGCGAGGTTCATAATGCACTTAAGAGTATATGGTATGACGATATCTGGAAACAGTAGAAGGAAGTTGTTCCGACCACTGCAGACAGGCTCAGCTCATGCCAGAGCACCATCTCACATGGAACCAAGCACTCTGCCTTCAGGATTGTTAAGGCCTGCCATAGGAGTGACTTATAGGTTACCAGGTGTCCCATTTAAGGTTAGGTATAGGTATACTACACCTAAGTAAGAGGTGATTACACCAACTTACCCCAGCTGAGTGATCAGCCAGTTGTGTCAGATTGTTAGGCCAAGCCTGGGGTGGCATAATACATGCTTCAGCCCCTGGCAGGCCTTGGGTACACCAATGCCCTGGGTACCTAGTGTACACTGGTACAGGGGCTGACAGGGTGATCCAACCAATTGGGTATGTACCTAGGGTACATGGAGTCCATTTTACAGAGAGAGCAGATAGCCTGAGAGCCTGAATGGCAGGATCTCAGGCCAACTAAGTCGAAAAACCAGCTAGACACTAGGCAAAAATTTGGGGGTAACCATAGTCAGATATCCACCTTCCTACAGTGTGGTTGTGTGTGTGTGGTTGTGTGTGTGTGTGTGGTTGTGTTTGTGTGTGTGGTTGTGTTTGTGTGTGTGGTTGTGTGTGTGTGGTTGTGTGTGTGGGGTTGTGTGTGGTTGTGTGTGGTTGTGTGTGTGTGGTTGTGTGTGTGGTTGTGTGTGTGTGTGGTTGTGTTTGTGTGTGTGTGTGTGTGTGTGGTTGTGTTTGTGTGTGTGGTTGTGTGTGTGTGGTTGTGTGTGTGGTGTGTGTGTGTGTGTGGTTGTGTGTGGTTGTGTGTGTGGTTGTGTGTGTGTGTGTGGTTGTGTGTGTGTGGTTGTGTGTGTGGTGTGTGTGTGTGTGTGTGGTTGTGTGTGGTTGTGTGTGTGGTTGTGTGTGTGGTTGTGTGGTTGTGTGTGTGTGTGTGGTTGTGTGTGTGGTTGTGTGTGTGGTTGTGTGTGTGTGTGGTTGTGTTTGTGTGTGTGGTTGTGTGTGTGTGTGTGGTTGTGTGTGTGGTTGTGTGTGTGTGTGGTTGTGTGTGTGGTTGTGTGTGTGTGTGGTTGTGTGTGTGTGTGGTTGTGTGTGTGTGGTTGTGTGTGTGTGTGTGGTTGTGTTTGTGTGTGTGGTTGTGTGTGTGTGGTTGTGTGTGTGGGGTTGTGTGTGGTTGTGTGTGGTTGTGTGTGTGTGTGGTTGTGTGTGTGGTTGTGTGTGTGTGTGGTTGTGTTTGTGTGTGTGTGTGTGTGTGTGGTTGTGTTTGTGTGTGTGGTTGTGTGTGTGTGGTTGTGTGTGTGGTGTGTGTGTGTGTGTGTGGTTGTGTGTGTGGTTGTGTGTGTGTGTGTGGTTGTGTGTGTGTGTGTGTGTGGTTGTGTGTGTGTGTGTGGTTGTGTGTGTGTGTGGTTGTGTGTGTGTGTGGTTGTGTGTGTGTGTGGTTGTGTGTGGTTGTGTGTGTGGTTGTGTGTGTGGTTGTGTGTGTGTGTGGTTGTGTTTGTGTGTGTGGTTGTGTGTGGTTGTGTGTGGTTGTGTGTGTGGTTGTGTGTGTGTGTGTGGTTGTGTTTGTGTGTGTGGTTGTGTGTGTGTGTGTGGTTGTGTTTGTGTGTGTGGTTGTGTTTGTGTGTGTGGTTGTGTGTGTGTGTGTGGTTGTGTTTGTGTGTGTGGTTGTGTGTGTGTGTGGTTGTGTGTGTGGTGTGTGGGTGGTGTGTGTGGTTGTGTGTGGTTCTGTGTGTGTGTGTGTGGTTGTGTGTGGTTGTGTGTGTGTGTGTGTGGTTGTGTGTGGTTGTGTGTGTGTGTGTGTGGTTGTGTGTGTGTGTGTGTGTGTGTGGTTGTGTGTGTGTGGTTGTGTGTGTGGTTGTGTGTGTGGTTGTGTTTGTGTGTGTGGTTGTGTTTGTGTGTGTGTGTGTGTGTGTGGTTGTGTTTGTGTGTGTGGTTGTGTGTGTGTGGTTGTGTGTGTGGTGTGTGTGTGTGTGTGTGTGGTTGTGTGTGTGGTTGTGTGTGTGTGGTTGTGTGTGTGTGGTTGTGTGTGTGGTTGTGTGTGTGGTTGTGTGTGTGTGTGGTTGTGTTTGTGTGTGTGGTTGTGTGTGTGTGTGTGTGTGTGTGTGGTTGTGTGTGTGTGTGGTTGTGTGTGTGGTTGTGTGTGTGGTTGTGTGTGTGGTTGTGTGTGTGTGTGGTTGTGTGTGTGGTTGTGTGTGTGTGTGGTTGTGTGTGTGTGTGGTTGTGTTTGTGTGTGTGGTTGTGTGTGTGTGTGTGGTTGTGTTTGTGTGTGTGGTTGTGTATGTGTGTGGTTGTGTGTGTGTGTGGTTGTGTGTGTGTGTGTGGTTGTGTGTGTGGTGTGTGGGTGGTGTGTGTGGTTGTGTGTGGTTCTGTGTGTGTGAGTGTGGTTGTGTGTGGTTGTGTGTGTGTGTGTGTGGTTGTGTGTGGTTGTGTGTGTGTGTGTGTGTGGTTGTGTGTGTGTGTGTGTGTGTGTGTGGTTGTGTGTGTGTGGTTGTGTGTGTGGTTGTGTGTGTGGTTGTGTGTGTGTGTGTGGTTGTGTGTGTGGTTGTGTGTGTGTGTGGTTGTGTTTGTGTGTGTGTGTGTGTGTGTGTGGTTGTGTTTGTGTGTGTGGTTGTGCGTGTGTGGTTGTGTGTGTGGTGTGTGTGTGTGTGTGTGGTTGTGTGTGGTTGTGTGTGTGGTTGTGTGTGTGTGGTTGTGTGTGTGTGGTTGTGTGTGTGGTTGTGTGTGTGGTTGTGTGTGTGTGTGGTTGTGTTTGTGTGTGTGGTTGTGTGTGTGTGTGTGTGTGTGTGTGGTTGTGTGTGTGTGGTTGTGTGTGTGGTTGTGTGTGTGGTTGTGTGTGTGGTTGTGTGTGTGTGTGGTTGTGTTTGTGTGTGTGGTTGTGTGTGTGTGTGTGTGGTTGTGTGTGTGTGTGTGGTTGTGTGTGTGTGTGGTTGTGTGTGTGTGTGGTTGTGTGTGTGGTGTGTGGGTGGTGTGTGTGGTTGTGTGTGGTTCTGTGTGTGTGTGTGGTTGTGTGTGGTTGTGTGTATGTGTGGTTGTGTGTGGTTGTGTGTGTGTGTGTGTGTGTGGTTGTGTGTGTGTGTGTGGTTGTGTGTGTGTGTGTGGGGTTGTGTTTGTGTGTGTGGTTGTGTTTGTGTGTGTGGTTGTGTGTGTGTGTGTGGTTGTGTTTGTGTGTGTGGTTGTGTGTGTGTGGTTGTATGTATGGTGTGTGGGTGGTGTGTGTGGTTGTGTGTGGTTCTGTGTGTGTGTGTGTGGTTGTGTGTGGTTGTGTGTGGTTGTGTGTGGTTGTGTGTGTGGTTGTGTGTGTGGTTGTGTGGTTGTGTTTGTGTGTGTGGTTGTGTGTGTGTGTGGTTGTGTTTGTGTGTGTGGTTGTATGTGTGTGTGTGTGGTTGTGTGTGTGTGGTTGTGTGTGGTTGTGTGTGTGGTTGTGTGGTTGTGTGTGTGTGGTTGTGTGTGTGTGTGTGGTTGTGTGTGTGGTTGTGTGTGTGTGTGGTTGTGTTTGTGTGTGTGGTTGTGTGTGTGGGGTTGTGTGTGGTTGTGTGTGGTTGTGTGTGTGTGGTTGTGTGTGTGGTTGTGTGTGTGTGTGGTTGTATTTGTGGTTGTGTGTGTGTGTGTGGTTGTGTTTGTGTGTGTGGTTGTGTGTGTGGTTGTGTGTGTGTGTGGTTGTGTGTGTGTGGTTGTGTGTATGTGTGTGTGGTTGTGTGTGTGTGTTGTTGTGTGTGTGTGTGGTTGTGTGTGTGTGTGTGGTTGTGTGTGTGTGTGGTTGTGTTTGTGTGTGTGGTTGTGTTTGTGTGTGTGGTTGTGTGTGTGTGGTTGTGTTTGTGTGTGGTTGTGTGTGTGTGTGTGTGTGGTTGTGTGTGTGTGTGTGGTTGTGTTTGTGTGTGTGGTTGTGTTTGTGTGTGTGGTTGTGTGTGTGTGGTTGTGTTTGTGTGTGTGGTTGTGTGTGTGTGTGGTTGTGTTTGTGTGTGTGGTTGTGTGTGTGTGTGTGGTTGTGTGTGTTGTTTTGTGTGTGTGTGGTTGTGTTTGTGTGTGTGGTTGTGTTTGTGTGTGTGGTTGTGTGTGTGTGTGTGTGGTTGTGTGTGTGTGTGTGTGGTTGTGTGTGGTTGTGTGTGGTTGTGTGTGTGTGGTTGTGTGTGGTTGTGTGTGTGTGGTTGTGTGTGTGGTTGTGTGTGTGTGTGGTTGTGTTTGTGGTTGTGTGTGTGTGGTTGTGTTTGTGTGTGTGGTTGTGTGTGTGTGTGTGGTTGTGTTTGTGTGTGTGGTTGTGTGTGTGTGTGTGGTTGTGTGTGTGTGTGTGGGTGGTGTGTGTGGTTGTGTGTGGTTGTGTGTGGGTGGTGTGTGTGGTTGTGTGTGGGTGGTGTGTGTGTGGTTGTGTGTGTGTGGTTGTGTGTGTGTGTGTGGTTGTGTGGTTGTGTGTGTGTGGTTGTGTGTGTGTGTGGTTGTGTGTGTGTGTGTGTGTGTGGTGTGTGTGGTTGTGTGTGGGTGGTGTGTGTGGTTGTGTGTGGGTGGTGTGTGTGGTTGTGTGTGGGTGGTGTGTGTGTGGTTGTGTGTGGTTGTGTGTGTGTGTGGTTGTGTGTGGGTGGTGTGTGTGGTTGTGTGTGGGTGGTGTGTGTGTGGTTGTGTGTGGTTGTGTGTGTGTGGTTGTGTATGGTTGTGTGTGTGGTTGTGTGTGTGGTTGTGTGTGTGTGTGGTTGTGTGTGTGTGTGTGGTTGTGTGTGTGTGTGTGTGGGTGGTGTGTGTGGTTGTGTGTGGGTGGTGTGTGTGGTTGTGTGTGGTTGTGTGTGTGTGTGGTGTGTGTGTATGTGGGTGGTGTGTATGGTTGTGTGTGTGTGTGTGTGTGGGTGGTGTGTGTGTGGTTGTGTGTGGTTCTGTGTGTGTGTGTGTGGCTGTGTGTGGTTGTGTGTGTGGTTGTGTGGTTGTGTGGTTGTGGTTGTGTGTGTGGTTGTGTGTGTGTGTGTGGTTGTGTGTGTGGTTGTGTGTGTGTGTGGTTGTGTGTGTGGTTGTGTGTGTGTGTGGTTGTGTGTGGTTGTGTGTGTGTGGTTGTGTGTGGTTGTGTGTGTGTGGTTGTGTGTGTGTGGTTGTGTGTGGTTGTGTGTGTGGTGTGTGGGTGGTGTGTGTGGTTGTGTGTGGTTCTGTGTGTGTGTGTGGTTGTGTGTGTGTGTGTGTGGTTGTGTGTGGCTGTGTGGTTGTGTGGTTGTGTGTGTGTGGCTGTGTGGTTGTGTGGTTATGTGGTTGTGTGTGTGTGTGGTTGTGTGTGTGGTTGTGTGTGTGTGTGGTTGTGTGTGTGGTTGTGTGTGTGTGTGTGGTTGTGTGTGTGTGTGTGGTTGTGTGTGTGGTTGTGTGTGTGGTTGTGTGTGTGGTTGTGTGTGTGGTTGTGTGTGTGGTTGTGTGTGTGTGTGTGTGGTTGTTTGTGTGTGTGGTTGTGTGTGTGTGTGTGTGGTTGTGTGTGTGTGTGTGGTTGTGTGTGTGTGTGTGGTTGTGTGTGTGTGTGGTTGTGTGTGTGTGTGGTTGTGTGTGTGTGTGGTTGTGTGTGGTTGTGTGTGTGGTTGTGTGTGTGGTTGTGTGTGTGTGTGGTTGTGTTTGTGTGTGTGGTTGTGTGTGTGGTTGTGTGTGTGTGTGGTTGTGTGTGTGTGTGGTTGTGTTTGTGTGTGTGGTTGTGTGTGTGTGTGTGTGGTTGTGTTTGTGTGTGTGGTTGTGTGTGTGTGTGTGGTTGTGTGTGTGTGTGGTTGTGTGTGTGGTGTGTGGGTGGTGTGTGTGGTTGTGTGTGGTTCTGTGTGTGTGTGTGGTTGTGTGTGGTTGTGTGTGTGTGTGGTTGTGTGTGGTTGTGTGTGGTTGTGTGTGTGTGTGTGGTTGTGTTTGTGTGTGTGGTTGTGTTGGTGTGTGTGGTTGTGTGTGTGTGTGTGGTTGTGTTTGTGTGTGTGGTTGTGTGTTTGTGTGTGTGGTTGTGTTGGTGTGTGTGGTTGTGTGTGTGTGTGTGGTTGTGTTTGTGTGTGTGGTTGTGTGTGTGTGTGGTTGTGTGTGTGGTGTGTGGGTGGTGTGTGTGGTTGTGTGTGGTTGTGTGTGTGTGTGTGTGGTTGTGTGTGGTTGTGTGTGTGTGTGTGTGGTTGTGTGTGGTTGTGTGTATGTGTGTGTGGTTGTGTGTGTGTGTGTGTGTGTGTGGTTGTGTGTGTGTGGTTGTGTGTGTGGTTGTGTGTGTGGTTGTGTGTGTGTGTGTGGTTGTGTGTGTGGTTGTGTGTGTGTGTGGTTGTGTTTGTGTGTGTGTGTGTGTGTGTGTGTGGTTGTGTTTGTGTGTGTGGTTGTGTGTGTGTGGTTGTGTGTGTGGTGTGTGTGTGTGTGTGTGTGGTTGTGTGTGGTTTTGTGTGTGGTTGTGTGTGTGTGGTTGTGTGTGTGTGGTTGTGTGTGTGGTTGTGTGTGTGGTTGTGTGTGTGTGTGGTTGTGTTTGTGTGTGTGGTTGTGTGTGTGTGTGTGTGTGTGTGTGTGGTTGTGTGTGTGTGTGGTTGTGTGTGTGGTTGTGTGTGTGGTTGTGTGTGTGGTTGTGTGTGTGTGTGGTTGTGTTTGTGTGTGTGGTTGTGTGTGTGTGTGTGGTTGTGTTTGTGTGTGTGGTTGTGTGTGTGTGTGGTTGTGTGTGTGTGTGGTTGTGTGTGTGGTGTGTGGGTGGTGTGTGTGGTTGTGTGTGGTTCTGTGTGTGTGTGTGTGGTTGTGTGTGGTTGTGTGTGTGTGTGGTTGTGTGTGGTTGTGTGTGTGTGTGTGTGTGTGTGTGGTTGTGTGTGTGTGTGTGTGGTTGTGTGTGTGGTTGTGTGTGTGGTTGTGTGTGTGTGGTTGTGTTTGTGTGTGTGGTTGTGTGTGTGTGGTTGTGTGGTTGTGTGGTTGTGTGGTTGTGGTTGTGTGTGTGTGTGTGGTTGTGTGTGTGTGTGTGTGGTTGTGTGTGTGTGTGTGGTTGTGTGTGTGGTTGTGTGTGTGGTTGTGTGTGTGGTTGTGTGTGTGTGTGTGGTTGTGTGTGTGTGTGGTTGTGTGTGTGTGTGGTTGTGTGTGTGTGTGGTTGTGTGTGTGTGTGGTTGTGTGGTTGTGTGTGTGTGTGGTTGTGTGTGTGTGTGGTTGTGTGTGTGTGTGGTTGTGTGTGTGTGTGGTTGTGTGTGGTTGTGTGTGTGGTTGTGTGTGTGGTTGTGTGTGTGTGTGGTTGTGTTTGTGTGTGTGGTTGTGTGTGGTTGTGTGTGGTTGTGTGTGTGGTTGTGTGTGTGGTTGTGTGTGTGTGTGTGGTTGTGTTTGTGTGTGTGGTTGTGTGTGTGTGTGTGGTTGTGTTTGTGTGTGTGTGTGTGGTTGTGTGTGTGGTTGTGTGTGTGTGTGGTTATGTGTGTGTGTGGTTGTGTGTGTGTGTGGTTGTGTGTGTGTGGTTGTGTGTGTGTGTGTGGTTGTGTGTGTGTGTGTGTGTGTGGTTGTGTGTGTGTGGTTGTTGTGTGTGTGTGTGTGGTTGTTTGTGTGTGTGTGTGGTTGTGTGTGTGTGGTTGTGTGTGTGTGTGTGTGGTTGTGTGTATGTGTGGTTGTGTGTGTGTGTGGTTGTGTGTGTGTGTGGTTGTGTCTGTGTGTGTGGTTGTGTGTGTGTGTGGTTGTGTGTGTGGTTGTGTGTGTGTGTGGTTGTGTGTGTGTGTGTGGTTGTGTGTGGTTGTGTGTGTGGTGTGGTTGTGTGTGGTTCTGTGTATGTGTGTGTGGTTGTGTATGGTTGTGTGTGTGTGTGGTTGTGTGTGGTTGTGTGTGTGTGGTTGTGTGTGTGTGGTGTGGTTGTGTGTGGTTCTGTGTGTGTGTGTGGTTGTGTGTGGTTGTGTGTGTGTGTGGTTGTGTGTGGTTGTGTGTGTGTGGTTGTGTGTGGTTGTGTGTGTGTGGTTGTGTGTGTGTGGTTGTGTGTGGTTGTGTGTGTGGTGTGTGGGTGGTGTGTGTGGTTGTGTGTGGTTCTGTGTGTGTGTGTGGTTGTGTGTGTGTGTGTGGTTGTGTGTGGCTGTGTGGTTGTTTGGTTGTGTGTGTGTGGCTGTGTGGTTGTGTGGTTATATGGTTGTGTGTGTGTGTGGTTGTGTGTGTGGTTGTGTGTGTGTGTGTGGTTGTGTGTGTGGTTGTGTGTGTGTGTGTGGTTGTGTGTGTGTGTGTGGTTGTGTGTGTGGTTGTGTGTGTGGTTGTGTGTGTGTGTGTGGTTGTGTGTGTGTGTGTGGTTGTGTGTGTGTGTGTGTGGTTGTGTGTGTGTGTGGTTGTGTGTGTGTGTGTGTGTGGTTGTGTGTGTGTGTGGTTGTGTGTGTGTGTGTGTGTGTGGTTGTGTGTGTGTGGTTGTTGTGTGTGTGTGTGTGGTTGTTTGTGTGTGTGTGTGGTTGTGTGTGTGTGGTTGTGTGTGTGTGTGTGTGGTTGTGTGTATGTGTGGTTGTGTGTGTGTGTGGTTGTGTGTGTGTGTGGTTGTGTCTGTGTGTGTGGTTGTGTGTGTGTGTGGTTGTGTGTGTGTGTGTGGTTGTGTTTGTGTGTGTGGTTGTGTTTGTGTGTGTGGTTGTGTGTGTGTGTGTGGTTGTGTGTGTGGTGTGTGGGTGGTGTGTGTGGTTGTGTGTGGTTGTGTGTGTGTGTGTGTGTGGTTGTGTGTGTGTGGTTGTGTGTGTGGTTGTGTGTGTGGTTGTGTGTGTGTGTGGTTGTGTGTGTGTGTGGTTGTGTGTGTGGTTGTGTGTGTGTGTGGTTGTGTTTGTGTGGTTGTGTTTGTGTGTGTGGTTGTGTGTGTGTGGTTGTGTGTGTGGTGTGTGTGTGTGTGTGTGGTTGTGTGTGGTTGTGTGTGTGGTTGTGTGTGTGTGGTTGTGTGTGTGTGGTTGTGTGTGTGGTTGTGTGTGTGGTTGTGTGTGTGTGTGGTTGTGTTTGTGTGTGTGGTTGTGTGTGTGTGTGTGTGTGTGTGTGTGTGGTTGTGTGTGTGTGTGGTTGTGTGTGTGGTTGTGTGTGTGGTTGTGTGTGTGGTTGTGTGTGTGTGTGGTTGTGTGTGTGTGTGGTTGTGTTTGTGTGTGTGGTTGTGTGTGTGTGTGTGGTTGTGTTTGTGTGTGTGGTTGTGTGTGTGTGTGGTTGTGTGTGTGTGTGGTTGTGTGTGTGGTGTGTGGGTGGTGTGTGTGGTTGTGTGTGGTTCTGTGTGTGTGTGTGGTTGTGTGTGGTTGTGTGTGTGTGTGGTTGTGTGTGGTTGTGTGTGTGTGTGTGTGTGTGTGTGGTTGTGTGTGTGTGTGTGTGGTTGTGTGTGTGTGTGTGTGTGGGTGGTGTGTGTGTGTGGTTGTGTGTGGTTCTGTGTGTGTGTGTGTGGTTGTGTGTGGTTGTGTGTGTGGTTGTGTGGTTGTGTGGTTGTGGTTGTGTGTGTGGTTGTGTGTGGTTGTGTGTGTGTGTGTGGTTGTGTTTGTGTGTGTGGTTGTGTTTGTGTGTGTGGTTGTGTGTGTGTGTGTGGTTGTGTTTGTGTGTGTGGTTGTGTGTGTGTGGTTGTATGTATGGTGTGTGGGTGGTGTGTGTGGTTGTGTGTGGTTCTGTGTGTGTGTGTGTGGTTGTGTGTGGTTGTGTGTGGTTGTGTGTGTGTGTGTGTGTGGTTGTGTTTGTGTGTGTGGTTGTGTGTGTGTGTGGTTGTGTTTGTGTGTGTGGTTGTATGTGTGTGTGTGTGGTTGTGTGTGTGTGGTTGTGTGTGGTTGTGTGTGTGGTTGTGTGGTTGTGTGTGTGTGGTTGTGTGTGTGTGTGTGTGGTTGTGTTTGTGTGTGTGGTTGTGTGTGTGTGGTTGTGTGTGTGGGGTTGTGTGTGGTTGTGTGTGGTTGTGTGTGTGTGGTTGTGTGTGTGGTTGTGTTTGTGTGTGGTTGTATTTGTGGTTGTGTGTGTGTGTGGTTGTGTTTGTGTGTGTGGTTGTGTGTGTGGTTGTGTGTGTGTGTGGTTGTGTGTGTGTGGTTGTGTGTATGTGTGTGTGGTTGTGTGTGTGTGTGGTTGTGTGTGTGTGGTTGTGTGTGTGTGTGTGGTTGTGTGTGTGTGTGTGGTTGTGTTTGTGTGTGTGGTTGTGTTTGTGTGTGTGGTTGTGTGTGTGTGGTTGTGTTTGTGTGTGTGGTTGTGTGTGTGTGTGTGGTTGTGTGTGTGTGTGTGGTTGTGTTTGTGTGTGTGGTTGTGTTTGTGTGTGTGGTTGTGTGTGTTGTTGTGTGTGTGTGTGGTTGTGTTTGTGTGTGTGGTTGTGTTTGTGTGTGTGGTTGTGTGTGGTTGTGTGTGGTTGTGTGTGTGTGGTTGTGTGTGGTTGTGTGTGTGTGGTTGTGTGTGTGGTTGTGTGTGTGTGTGGTTGTGTTTGTGGTTGTGTGTGTGTGGTTGTGTTTGTGTGTGTGGTTGTGTGTGTGTGTGTGGTTGTGTTTGTGTGTCTGGTTGTGTTTGTGTGTGTGGTTGTGTGTGTGTGTGTGGTTGTGTGTGTGTGTGTGGGTGGTGTGTGTGGTTGTGTGTGGGTGGTGTGTGTGGTTGTGTGTGGGTGGTGTGTGTGTGGTTGTGTGTGGTTGTGTGTGTGTGTGGTTGTGTGTGGTTGTGTGTGTGGTTGTGTGGTTGTGTGTGTGTGGTTGTGTGTGTGTGTGTGTGTGTGTGTGTGTGTGTGGTGTGTGTGGTTGTGTGTGGGTGGTGTGTGTGGTTGTGTGTGGGTGGTGTGTGTGGTTGTGTGTGGGTGGTGTGTGTATGGTTGTGTGTGGTTGTGTGTGTGTGTGGTTGTGTGTGGGTGGTGTGTGTGGTTGTGTGTGGGTGGTGTGTGTGTGGTTGTGTGTGGTTGTGTGTGTGTGTGGTTGTGTATGGTTGTGTGTGTGGTTGTGTGTGTGGTTGTGTGTGTGTGTGGTTGTGTGTGTGTGTGTGGTTGTGTGTGTGTGTGTGGGTGGTGTGTGTGGTTGTGTGTGGGTGGTGTGTGTGGTTGTGTGTGGTTGTGTGTGTGTGTGTGTGGTGTGTGTGTGTGGTGTGTATGGTTGTGTGTGTGTGTGTGTGTGGGTGGTGTGTGTGTGGTTGTGTGTGGTTCTGTGTGTGTGTGTGGTTGTGTGTGGTTGTGTGTGTGGTTGTGTGGTTGTGTGGTTGTGGTTGTGTGTGTGTGTGTGGTTGTGTGTGTGTGTGTGGTTGTGTGTGTGGTTGTGTGTGTGTGTGGTTGTGTGTGTGGTTGTGTGTGTGTGTGGTTGTGTGTGTGTGTGGTTGTGTGTGTGTGTGGTTGTGTGTGTGTGGTTGTGTGTGTGTGTGTGTGGTTGTGTGTGTGTGTGGTTGTGTGTGTGTGTGGTTGTGTGTATGTGTGGTTGTGTTTGTGTGTGTGGTTGTGTGTGTGTGTGTGGTTGTGTGTGTGTGTGTGTGTGGTTGTGTGGTTGTGTGGTTGTGGTTGTGTGTGTGGTTGTGTGTGTGTGTGTGGTTGTGTGTGTGGTTGTGTGTGTGTGGTTGTGTGTGTGGTTGTGTGTGTGTGTGTGGTTGTGTGTGTGTGTGGGTGGTGTGTGTGTGGTTGTGTGTGGTTCTGTGTGTGGTTGTGTGTGGTTGTGTGTGTGGTTGTGTGGTTGTGTGGTTGTGGTTGTGTGTGTGTGTGTGGTTGTGTGTGTGTGTGTGTGGTTGTGTGTGTGGTTGTGTGTGTGTGTGGTTGTGTGTGTGGTTGTGTGTGTGTGTGGTTGTGTGTGTGTGTGGTTGTGTGTGTGTGTGGTTGTGTGTGTGTGGTTGTGTGTGTGTGTGTGGTTGTGTGTGTGTGTGTGTGGTTGTGTGTGTGTGGTTGTTGTGTGTGTGTGTGGTTGTTTGTGTGTGTGTGTGGTTGTGTGTGTGTGTGGTTGTGTGTGTGTGTGTGTGTGGTTGTGTGTGTGTGTGGTTGTGTGTGTGTGGTTGTGTGTGTGTGTGTTTGTGTCTGTGTGTGTGGTTGTGTGTGTGTGTGTGGTTGTGTGTGTGGTTGTGTGTGTGTGGTTGTGTGTGTGTGGTTGTGTGTGGTTGTGTGTGTGGTGTGGTTGTGTGTGGTTCTGTGTGTGTGTGTGTGGTTGTGTGTGGTTGTGTGTGTGTGTGGTTGTGTGTGGTTGTGTGTGTGTGGTTGTGTGTGGTTGTGTGTGTGTGGTTGTGTGTGTGTGGTTGTGTATGGTTGTGTGTGTGGTGTGTGGGTGGTGTGTGTGGTTGTGTGTGGTTCTGTGTGTGTGTGTGGTTGTGTGTGGTTGTGTGTGTGTGTATGTGGTTGTGTGTGGCTGTGTGATTGTGTGGTTGTGTGTGTGTGGCTGTGTGGTTGTGTGGTTATGTGGTTGTGTGTGTGTGTGGTTGTGTGTGTGGTTGTGTGTGTGTGTGGTTGTGTGTGTGGTTGTGTGTGTGTGTGTGGTTGTGTGTGTGTGTGTGGTTGTGTGTGTGGTTGTGTGTGTGGTTGTGTGTGTGTGTGGTTGTGTGTGTGTGTGTGGTTGTGTGTGTGTGTGTGGTTGTGTGTGTGTGTGTGGTTGTGTGTGTGTGTGTGTGTGGTTGTGTGTGTATGGTTGTGTGTGTGTATGGTTGTGTGTGTGTGTGGTTGTGTGTGTGTGTGGTTGTGTGTGGTTGTGTGTGTGGTTGTGTGTGTGGTTGTGTGTGTGTGTGGTTGTGTTTGTGTGTGTGGTTGTGTGTGGTTGTGTGTATGGTTGTGTGTGTGGTTGTGTGTGTGTGTGTGGTTGTGTTTGTGTGTGTGGTTGTGTTTGTGTGTGTGGTTGTGTGTGTGTGTGTGGTTGTGTTTGTGTGTGTGGTTGTGTTTGTGTGTGTGGTTGTGTGTGTGTGTGTGGTTGTGTTTGTGTGTGTGGTTGTGTGTGTGGTGTGTGTGTGTGGTGTGTGTGGTTGTGTGTGGTTCTGTGTGTGTGTGTGTGGTTGTGTGTGGTTGTGTGTGTGTGTGTGTGGTTGTGTGTGGTTGTGTGTGTGTGTGTGTGGTTGTGTGTGTGTGTGTGTGTGGTTGTGTGTAGGAGAGTAGGGTCTGCTATCCTATGGTCACCCCAAATTTTTGCTTTTTGCTTCACTGGTTTTTGACATATTGAGGCTGTGGGCCTGCCAATCAGACCCCCAGCCTGCTGTTCTCTCTACTAAATTAAAACTATGCACCCTAGGTGCATAACCAATTGGAAGTGGATCACCCTGTCAGCCCCTGTACCAGTGTACACTAGGTACCCAGGGCATTGGTGTACCCAAGGCCTGCCAAGGGCTGCAGCATGTATTATGCCACCCCAGGCTTGGCCTAACGATTTGACACAACTGGCTGATCACTCAGCTGGGGTAAGTTGGTGTAATCACCTCTTACTTAGGTGTAGTATACCTATACCTAACCTTAAATGGGACACCTGGTAACCTATAAGTCACTCCTATAGCAGGCCTTAACAATCCTGAAGGCAGAGTGCTTGGTTCCATGTGAGATGGTGCTCTGGCATGAGCTGAGCCTGTCTACAGTGGTCGGAACAACTTCCTTCTACTGTTTCCAGATATCGTCATACCATATACTCTTAAGTGCATTATGAACCTCGCGGTTAAATGCTATCTTTGGTTTGGCTTTATCAAAACATGTCGAGTAAGGTGTCATACGAATTGGAATACTAACCCCTCGCCAATTCTGGCGACGGGGTTAGCATTCCACCCTTCTAGAGGGACACGACATGTACAGTACCTGAAACCCGGGTAAAATCAGACATAGCCTCAGCTCCACAAAATGGATGCTGCCACCACAGACACAAGTCTGCCCTCCTGCTGCTGGGAGTCCTTCCAGCTTGGGAGGTGTGGACAAAGGGTTTCCTGCCAGGGGAGGTGCGTGCACCACCCCAGACAGGATTTTGTGTATTGGTCAGGTAGGGCTTGAAAGAAACCAGACATGCCTGTGGCTCACAAGGAGCCTCGGGGCATATGCCAGTTCAAACCGGTCCTGGGGCACACCAGTCCCGGGCCTGGGGCGAGCTGGACAAAGGATTGGGGGTGTAACCACCCCCCTTCCTGGTCCCACCCATAGGGAGGGACCTAGCAGGTAGTCCGGCCCCTAGAATCCGAATAAAGGTAGGAGCTGTGTCCTAAGACTTCAGACATCCTGGAATCAACTTGAAACTAAGAAGAAGACGGGAACTTCGACATTCTGCTGCACAGAAGACTGAAGAAAATCTCCCCTGTGGTCAGGGAGTGACCACCTTGCTAACGCAAGCACCATCCAGCGAATCAACGTCTGCTTTGCCGCCGCCTCCCGCCGGAGCCCGAGCCCAGAGACTGACAAGACCTGGACCTCCAGACCTCTCACCGCCCGATCCACAGTCCCTGCAAAGAGGAGACCCGTGGAGGCACCGAGACACGTGGAGCCAGCCATCTTGAAACGACTACGACAAGCTGACCAGTGCAACAACCGAGGCTCCCTCCAAGTTGTGCTTTGGGTCCTGAGAAGCCCAACCCTCGAGCAGCATCTGCACCAAAGGTGAGCCCTCCAGCATCTCCACGATCTGCGTGGGGCCCTTCTGCATTTTGCCACTCGACGCGCCTAACCGGTTGCTGACCCGCTGGCTAGTGGCCATCTTGGCGACGAAATCTACGACAAACACCGCTGGTCTGGTTGCTCCAGACTGGCCCTTGCTCCCCTCCAAAGGAGCCGTTCCTCTGACCTTGCTGGTCAGAACCATCAGCTTATCTCCTTGCCCACAACAATTGCTTTTGCCAAGGCTTGTTTGCTTCGATCAAGTCGCCGACACCGCCGACAGCGAGAGCCTGCGTGGGACAGCTCGTGACTCGACTCCTGGACGTCGTCGACCTTCAGGGACCACGTGGCTGCAGAGTCAAGCTACACCTTCCTTCCTGTTTGCACCCGACATCGCCTGGTACCCACCTGGTGCCACGCTGGTCACTGGCTAGTGACTGTGAACACTGTCCCCTCTGCTTACAGGTCTTCAACATCTCCGATCCACTCTTGGATCCACTGCATCTCTTCCCGACCGACCGCCTGCAGCACTTTTGTCTACAGGCCCCACGGAACAGATAGAAGAAACCCGACGCACTTCGAGGCCTATGCACCCGCTTCCTGTGGGTGAGGTAAAGCTGGCACTCCGGTGCCCAAGTGTGGTATTACATCTCTAGTGCCTGTGTTCCAAATCTTAAGTTCCTAGGTCATCCGGAAGATTCCTTTTGCAGTAACTTTGTACTTTTTACGCACCCATTGAAACCTATGGGAGCACGCGTGTGACTATTTGCTCTGCACACGCCACCCGTGGACCTCCTGGTCACTAACTGACGTTAGCTCCTTGTAGGCCCAGCGATTCTAGAGGCCCTAGGCCTTTTCCCTTTCCTGTTCGTGGTACTTATACCACTATTTTAGTATATGGTTCGAGTGGCCACCAGGGCCTATCCATATAAAGTGCAACTTCTGTGTATTCTGTGATAATCTTGTTTGACGATTTGTGCTCCTGTGCTCATAAAGAGACTAGGGGTTACTTTGAGAAATAAATACATATATATTTTGAATATATATCTGTGTGGTGTCCTTTCATTGGTATAAAAGGGGGTTGCATTTGGTAAAACAGCTGGCTTAACACGCTTCACGAGTTTAGCCTCAAAGACTGCTTAGCCTACGCTACCACTAGGGCAGCTAGTCCGAAAAGGTTGACTTACAACCACACCATAAGGGTTGCTTGGCATGGTACAAGGTGATCACTTTAACTAGTGAGCATCATATACCAGGCCAACTTCTCACATTGGTGAGCAGCGGTTGGATTTGAGCTTGCTGTGTTTTACCATTGTAATCTCTTGGTTACCAATTGAAAGATCACATAGGTACCTGTAGGTACATATAAAACAAGATTAGATATACTTAAGTTCTACTGAACTTAGTTGTTGTAGAGCAAAGGGAGTAGCACACCCTGACTACAACTACTAGATAGGTTTAGTAGGTAAACCCAAGTGTAGGTAGATTGCAACACATCCACCCACACTTAAGAGCAATGGCCGGGGCAGAGGGGTCCACTGTACCCATCTCTGTTGAGAGTGACCCCCAGAGGGCACCATCCAGCTTTGCTACCCTTAATCAGAATGAGCTCAGGCATTTGGCAACTCTTAGAGGCCTTAAACAGCCCAAGAACCCAAACTCTGCTGAGCTCAGAGAGCTCTTACAGAATGATGAGAATCAGAGAGCACTCAAGAAAGCTTCCCAGTTAGCCCCCTTAGGGTCAGGAACAGGAGGCCCCCCTTCTGA
This sequence comes from Triturus cristatus, assembly GCF_964204655.1. Classification (NCBI taxonomy): domain Eukaryota; kingdom Metazoa; phylum Chordata; class Amphibia; order Caudata; family Salamandridae; genus Triturus; species Triturus cristatus. Next base: position 16,850 of record NW_028187646.1, on the reverse strand, counting down.
AGATACTACAGAGGTACCCAGTTCCAATAGCCATCCCTTAGATGAGAACCATACTACAGGGGAGGAAAGTGGTGAGGATACAGAAAGTAGTGATGATGAAGGGAGAACTAGCCCAGTGCCAAGTATTATACTTGGCCCAGCTAAACTAAGGCTATTGGGGACTGACAATGGGTTCCCCCCATTGGATCTCCCCAGTGGACTTAACACAGGGCTTGGGAGGCAAAGGAATCGCTCAGGTGACTCCAATGCTTCTCATGGCTCTAGGGGCTCTCAAGGTCACTCCAGGAAAAGGATGACCACCCCTCAGAGGAGGGAACATGAGGCCAGAATGCAGGAAGCCCAGCTGAGGATCAGGAAGCAGGAGCTAGAAGTAGCCCTGATGGAAGAAAAACTGAACAAGGCTAGGCAACCTAGAGAGAGTGGGTCTATACCCACTGGTGGCAGCATTGTCCCTAAGGACAAAGATAGGGTTTTCGATAATAGAAACCTGTCTAAGGTTGTGCCCCCCTACAAAAGTGGGGATGACATCCACAAGTGGATAACTGCTCTTGAGAGAGCCTGCAAAGTACAGCAGGTTCCTGAAGATCAGTGGGCAGCAATCCTCTGGCTCTCCTTTGAGGGAAGAGGCAGAGACAGACTCCTCACTGTTAGAGAAGAGGATGTCAGAAACTACAGAGTCCTGAAGAGTGTTCTAGTTGATGGGTTAGGCTTAACCACTGAGCAGTACAGGTTAATGTTCAGAGACACCCAAAAGACACAGACTCAGGACTGGTCTGAATACATTGAATGTGCCACTAAGGCTTTGGAGGGTTGGTTGCTGGGAAGTAAGGTATCTGATTTTACAGGATTGTATAATTTGATGATGAGAGAACAGATTTTAAATAACTGTCAAAACCAGCAACTGCATCAACACTTGGTTGACTCTGATCTGACCTCTCCCCAAGAATTGGGAAAGAAGGCAGACAAATGGGTCAGAACCAGGGTTAAGCAAAAGAACCAGAACCAGGGCCAAGGGGGTGATCAGAAGAAAACAGACCAAAAGGGTGGAGATCAGAAATCTAAAGACCAGAAGTCTTCAACAGGGCCCCAAACTACTGCTAAGGAGGGTGGGTCCCAACAACAGTCCAAAAAGAAGAAAGAAGGTCAAAAGAAACCCTGGTGCAATCATTGTAAAAATACAACTCACTGGACTAGTGATTGCAAAAAGGGTGGAGCCCCCAACACTGTTGCCCCTAAGGCACCTGCTCCCAGTACTACTGTTAGCAGTGTTGGTCCCCAGACAAAGGGTGTAGTGGGAATCACTATGGGAACTGAAGGAGATTCTGACTTAGACAGAACCCTTACACAGGCAGTCTTGATCTGTGATGGGGACATTGATTTGTCCCTGACTGTGAGCCCCAGTAACCTGGGCAAGTACAGACAGACTCCTTTAATAAATGAAAAAGTGGCTCAAGCTTACAGGGACACATGTGCCAGTGTCACTATGGTGACACCAGGCTTTGTGGACCCTGGACAGTACATACCAGGTGAGAACTACCTGGTGACCAATGCCAGCAATGCCACTACTTCACATAGTGTGGCAGTTGTTAACTTCTCATGGGGAGGGGTAACTGGCCTCAAAAGGGTTGTGGTTAGTGCAGACCTCCCAGTAGAATGTTTGTTGGGCAATGACCTAGAGAGTTCTCTATGGTCAGAAGTGGAGTACAGGACTCATGCAGAGATGTTAGGTATATCATCACATGTCCTTGCTGTGACCAGGTCACAGGCCAAAAAGTGCCTCACTGAACCACAGGTCTTGGATCCTGGAACAATGGACCAAGCACCTACCAAGAAGAAGAACAGGAGGGTCAAGGCTGTGCCTTCCCCCCTGCCTCAGAGTGATGATCAGCCTTCCCAGGAAGCTGATCTAGAGGACCCTGAAGGAACTGTCCCTGAAGAGCTTGAACCTGACCAGGTTGAGTTTCTGGGGACAGGGGGACCTTCAAGGGCTGACTTGAGGCAGGCTCAGTTATCCTGTCCCTCTCTTGAACCCCTCAGACAGCTGGCTGCTGCTGAGGCTGCTGGGAATGCTCAAGGTACCCATAAAGTGTATTGGGATGAAGGGCTCCTTTATTCAGAGGCTAGAGACCCCAAGCCTGGTGCTACCAGGAGGTTGGTCATACCTCTGCAATTTAGGGGCTTCCTTCTTACCTTGGCCCATGACATTCCTTTAGCAGGACACCTAGGCCAGAATAAGACCTGGGACAGACTTGTCCCTCACTTTCACTGGCCTCACATGAATGAAGATACAAAGGAGTTTTGTCGCTCCTGTGTTACCTGCCAAGCCAGTGGCAAATCAGGTGGCACAACAAAGGCCCCCCTAATACCACTACCTGTGGTGGGGGTCCCCTTTGAAAGAGTGGGAATAGACATAGTGGGTCCCATGGATCCTCCCACTGCATCTGGGCACAGATTTATACTGGTGGTAGTGGATCATGCCACCAGGTATCCAGAGGCAATTCCCCTTAGGACCACTACAGCTCCTGTTGTGGCCAGGGCCCTGCTGGGAGTATTCTCCAGAGTGGGGTTTCCTAAGGAGGTAGTATCTGACAGAGGTACCAACTTTATGTCAGGATACTTGACAGCTATGTGGAAGGAATGTGGTGTCAACTACAAGTTCACCACCCCTTATCACCCACAATGCAATGGGCTTGTTGAGAGATTCAACAAGACCCTAAAGGGTATGATCAAAGGATTACCTGAAAAGCTCAGGCGAAGATGGGATATCCTTCTACCCTGCCTTCTGTTTGCTTACAGAGAGGTCCCACAAAAAGGAGTTGGCTACAGCCCCTTTGAATTGTTGTTTGGGCACCCTGTGAGAGGCCCACTGTGTTTGGTGAAGGAAGGATGGGAGTTACCTCTCAAAAAGCCTAAGCTAGACATAGTGGACTATGTACTTGGTCTCCACTCCAGGATGGCTGAGTATATGGAGAAGGCATCTAAAAACCTTGAGGCAAGCCAGGCCTTACAGAAAGCTTGGCATGACCAAAAGGCTGTCTTGGTTGAGTATCAGCCAGGACAGAAGGTATGGGTGTTGGAGCCAGTGGCCCCAGCAGCACTCCAAGACAAATGGTCTGGACCCCATACAATCCTGGAAAAGAAGGGAGAGGTCACCTACTTGGTGGACCTAGGAACTCCCAGGAGTCCCCACAGGGTACTCCATGTTAACAGGCTTAAAGCATATGTTGACAGGGCAGACATGGGCTTGCTCATGGCTACAGATGAGGGACAGGAGGAAGAGAGTGACCCTCTCCCAGACCTGTTGTCTCAGAACCCTGAAGATGGCTCAGTTGAAGGAGTGACCCTTGGAGGCAACCTCACTGCCCATCAGCAGACTGAATGTAGACAGGTTCTACAATCATTTTCACATATGTTTTCCTTGATACCTAGTCAAACTGACTGGTGTACCCATGTTGTGGACACTGGTGACAGTCTGCCTGTAAAGAACAAACTTTACAGACAACCTGACCACGTCAGGGACTGTATAAAGGCTGAGGTACATAAAATGCTGGAATTAGGTGTCATTGAACCCTCAGAGAGCCCCTGGGCTAGCCCAGTGGTTCTGGTCCCCAAACCTCACACCAAAGATGGCAAGAGAGAGATGAGGTTCTGTGTGGATTACAGAGGACTCAATGCTGTCACCAGGACAGATGCACACCCTATTCCAAGGGCAGATGAGCTCATAGACAAACTAGCTTCTGCAAAGTTTTTGAGCACATTTGACTTAACAGCTTGCTATTGGCAAATCAGATTAGCTGAGGAGTCTAAGGCCAAAACAGCATTCTCAACCCCAGGTGGGCATTATCAGTTTGTGGTGATGCCCTTTGGTCTGAAGAATGCACCTGCCACCTTCCAAAGGCTGGTGAACCAAGTCCTTACTGGGTTGGATGACTTTTGTGCAGCATATCTTGATGACATTGCTGTCTTTAGCTCCACCTGGGAGGATCACCTGATCCACCTGAAGAAGGCTCTTGAGGCCCTGCAGAGGGCAGGCCTCACTATCAAGGCTACTAAGTGCCAGATAGGGCAGAGTAAGGTTGTATATTTGGGCCACCTTGTAGGTGGAGGCCAAGTTCAACCACTGGAGAGTAAGATACAATCCATCAAGGACTGGTCCCCTCCAACCACCCAGACTCAAGTTCGAGCTTTCTTGGGCTTGACTGGGTACTACAGGAAGTTTGTTAAGAACTATGGGTCCATTGTGACTCCTCTTAATGATCTGACATCCAAGAAGATGCCCAAAAAGGTTCAGTGGACAGTAAGCTGTCAAAAGGCATTTGATGACCTGAAGGAGGCCATGTGCTCTGCACCTATCCTGAAAAGTCCTGACTACTCCAAAGAGTTTATTGTCCAAACAGATGCTTCTGAGTTGGGTGTGGGAGCTGTGCTGTCACAACTTAATGTAGATGGTCAAGACCAACCCATTGCTTTTATTAGCAGAAGGTTGACCCACAGAGAGAAGAATTGGTCAGCTATTGAGAGGGAGGCCTTTGCTGTGGTGTGGGCCCTGAAGAAGCTGAGGCCATACTTGTTTGGCACTCACTTCAAGATTCAGACCGACCATAAGCCCCTCTTGTGGCTAAATCAGATGAAGGGTGAAAACCCCAAACTGCTTAGGTGGTCCATTTCCCTACAGGGGATGGACTTTACAGTGGAGCACCGGCCAGGTACTGACCATGGGAATGCAGATGGTCTCTCCAGGTACTTCCACTTAGGACATGAAGACGAGACTGGTCAAGGCTAGTTTAATGTCCCAGCGTTTGGGGGGGGGTTGTGTAGGAGAGTAGGGTCTGCTATCCTATGGTCACCCCAAATTTTTGCTTTTTGCTTCACTGGTTTTTGACATATTGAGGCTGTGGGCCTGCCAATCAGACCCCCAGCCTGCTGTTCTCTCTACTAAATTAAAACTATGCACCCTAGGTGCATAACCAATTGGAAGTGGATCACCCTGTCAGCCCCTGTACCAGTGTACACTAGGTACCCAGGGCATTGGTGTACCCAAGGCCTGCCAAGGGCTGCAGCATGTATTATGCCACCCCAGGCTTGGCCTAACGATTTGACACAACTGGCTGATCACTCAGCTGGGGTAAGTTGGTGTAATCACCTCTTACTTAGGTGTAGTATACCTATACCTAACCTTAAATGGGACACCTGGTAACCTATAAGTCACTCCTATAGCAGGCCTTAACAATCCTGAAGGCAGAGTGCTTGGTTCCATGTGAGATGGTGCTCTGGCATGAGCTGAGCCTGTCTACAGTGGTCGGAACAACTTCCTTCTACTGTTTCCAGATATCGTCATACCATATACTCTTAAGTGCATTATGAACCTCGCGGTTAAATGCTATCTTTGGTTTGGCTTTATCAAAACATGTCGAGTAAGGTGTCATACGAATTGGAATACTAACCCCTCGCCAATTCTGGCGACGGGGTTAGCATTCCACCCTTCTAGAGGGACACGACATGTACAGTACCTGAAACCCGGGTAAAATCAGACATAGCCTCAGCTCCACAAAATGGATGCTGCCACCACAGACACAAGTCTGCCCTCCTGCTGCTGGGAGTCCTTCCAGCTTGGGAGGTGTGGACAAAGGGTTTCCTGCCAGGGGAGGTGCGTGCACCACCCCAGACAGGATTTTGTGTATTGGTCAGGTAGGGCTTGAAAGAAACCAGACATGCCTGTGGCTCACAAGGAGCCTCGGGGCATATGCCAGTTCAAACCGGTCCTGGGGCACACCAGTCCCGGGCCTGGGGCGAGCTGGACAAAGGATTGGGGGTGTAACCACCCCCCTTCCTGGTCCCACCCATAGGGAGGGACCTAGCAGGTAGTCCGGCCCCTAGAATCCGAATAAAGGTAGGAGCTGTGTCCTAAGACTTCAGACATCCTGGAATCAACTTGAAACTAAGAAGAAGACGGGAACTTCGACATTCTGCTGCACAGAAGACTGAAGAAAATCTCCCCTGTGGTCAGGGAGTGACCACCTTGCTAACGCAAGCACCATCCAGCGAATCAACGTCTGCTTTGCCGCCGCCTCCCGCCGGAGCCCGAGCCCAGAGACTGACAAGACCTGGACCTCCAGACCTCTCACCGCCCGATCCACAGTCCCTGCAAAGAGGAGACCCGTGGAGGCACCGAGACACGTGGAGCCAGCCATCTTGAAACGACTACGACAAGCTGACCAGTGCAACAACCGAGGCTCCCTCCAAGTTGTGCTTTGGGTCCTGAGAAGCCCAACCCTCGAGCAGCATCTGCACCAAAGGTGAGCCCTCCAGCATCTCCACGATCTGCGTGGGGCCCTTCTGCATTTTGCCACTCGACGCGCCTAACCGGTTGCTGGCCCGCTGGCTAGTGGCCATCTTGGCGACGAAATCTACGACAAACACCGCTGGTCTGGTTGCTCCAGACTGGCCCTTGCTCCCCTCCAAAGGAGCCGTTCCTCTGACCTTGCTGGTCAGAACCATCAGCTTATCTCCTTGCCCACAACAATTGCTTTTGCCAAGGCTTGTTTGCTTCGATCAAGTCGCCGACACCGCCGACAGCGAGAGCCTGCGTGGGACAGCTCGTGACTCGACTCCTGAACGTCGTCGACCTTCAGGGACCACGTGGCTGCAGAGTCAAGCTACACCTTCCTTCCTGTTTGCACCCGACATCGCCTGGTACCCACCTGGTGCCACGCTGGTCACTGGCTAGTGACTGTGAACACTGTCCCCTCTGCTTACAGGTCTTCAACATCTCCGATCCACTCTTGGATCCACTGCATCTCTTCCCGACCGACCGCCTGCAGCACTTTTGTCTACAGGCCCCACGGAACAGATAGAAGAAACCCGACGCACTTCGAGGCCTATGCACCCGCTTCCTGTGGGTGAGGTAAAGCTGGCACTCCGGTGCCCAAGTGTGGTATTACATCTCTAGTGCCTGTGTTCCAAATCTTAAGTTCCTAGGTCATCCGGAAGATTCCTTTTGCAGTAACTTTGTACTTTTTACGCACCCATTGAAACCTATGGGAGCACGCGTGTGACTATTTGCTCTGCACACGCCACCCGTGGACCTCCTGGTCACTAACTGACGTTAGCTCCTTGTAGGCCCAGCGATTCTAGAGGCCCTAGGCCTTTTCCCTTTGCTGTTCGTGGTACTTATACCACTATTTTAGTATATGGTTCGAGTGGCCACCAGGGCCTATCCATATAAAGTGCAACTTCTGTGTATTCTGTGATAATCTTGTTTGACGATTTGTGCTCCTGTGCTCATAAAGAGACTAGGGGTTACTTTGAGAAATAAATACATATATATTTTGAATATATATCTGTGTGGTGTCCTTTCATTGGTATAAAAGGGGGTTGCATTTGGTAAAACAGCTGGCTTAACACGCTTCACGAGTTTAGCCTCAAAGACTGCTTAGCCTACGCTACCACTAGGGCAGCTAGTCCGAAAAGGTTGACTTACAACCACACCATAAGGGTTGCTTGGCATGGTACAAGGTGATCACTTTAACTAGTGAGCATCATATACCAGGCCAACTTCTCACATTGTGTGTGTGTGGTTGTGTGTGTGGTTGTGTGTGTGGTTGTGTGTGTGTGTGGTTGTGTGTGTGGTTGTGTGTGTGTGTGGTTGTGTTTGTGTGTGTGTGTGTGTGTGTGTGGTTGTGTTTGTGTGTGTGGTTGTGTGTGTGTGGTTGTGTGTGTGTGGTGTGTGGGTGGTGTGTGTGGTTGTGTGTGGTTCTGTGTGTGTGTCTTTGTGTGTGTGTGTGTGTGGTTGTGTGTGGTTGTGTGTGGTTGTGTGTGTGTGTGTGTGTGTGTGTGTGGTTGTGTGTGGTTGTGTGTGTGGTTGTGTGTGTGTGGTTGTGTGTATGGTTGTGTGTGTGGTTGTGTGTGTGTGTGGTTGTGTTTGTGTGTGTGGTTGTGTGTGTGTGTGTGTGTGTGTGTGTGGTTGTGTGTGTGTGTGGTTGTGTGTGTGGTTGTGTGTGTGGTTGTGTGTGTGGTTGTGTGTGTGTGTGGTTGTGTGTGTGGTTGTGTGTGTGTGTGGTTGTGTGTGTGTGTGTGGTTGTGTGTGTGTGTGTGGTTGTGTTTGTGTGTGTGGTTGTGTTTGTGTGTGTGGTTGTGTGTGTGTGGTTGTGTTTGTGTGTGTGGTTGTGTGTGTGTGTGTGGTTGTGTGTGTGTGTGTGTGTGGTTGTGTTTGTGTGTGTGGTTGTGTTTGTGTGTGTGGTTGTGTGTGTGTGGTTGTGTTTGTGTGTGTGGTTGTGTGTGTGTGTGGTTGTGTTTGTGTGTGTGGTTGTGTGTGTGTGTGTGGTTGTGTGTGTTGTTGTGTGGTTGTGTTTGTGTGTGTGGTTGTGTGTGTGTGTGTGGTTGTGTGTGTGTGTGTGGGTGGTGTGTGTGGTTGTGTGTGGGTGGTGTGTGTGGTTGTGTGTGGGTGGTGTGTATGTGGTTGTGTGTGGTTGTGTGTGTGTGTGGTTGTGTGTGGTTGTGTGTGTGGTTGTGTGGTTGTGTGTGTGTGGTTGTGTGTGTGTGTGGTTGTGTGTGTGTGTGTGTGTGGTGTGTGTGGTTGTGTGTGGGTGGTGTGTGTGGTTGTGTGTGGGTGGTGTGTGTGGTTGTGTGTGGGTGGTGTGTGTGTGGTTGTGTGTGGTTGTGTGTGTGTGGTTGTGTGTGGGTGGTGTGTGTGGTTGTGTGTGGGTGGTGTATGTGTGGTTGTGTGTGGTTGTGTGTGTGTGTGGTTGTGTGTGGTTGTGTGTGTGGTTGTGTGTGTGGTTGTGTGTGTGTGTGGTTGTGTGTGTGTGTGTGTGGTTGTGTGTGTGTGTGTGGGTGGTGTGTATGGTTGTGTGTGGGTGGTGTGTGTGGTTGTGTGTGGGTGGTGTGTGTGGTTGTGTGTGGGTGGTGTGTGTGGTTGTGTGTGTGTGTGGTTGTGTGTGTGTGGTTGTGTGTGGTTGTGTGTGGTTGTGTGTGTGTGTGTGGTTGTGTGTGTGTGTGGTTGTGTTTGTGTGTGTGGTTGTGTGTGTGTGTGGTTGTGTGTGTGTGTGTGGTTGTGTGGTTGTGTGTGGTTGTGTGTGGTTGTGTGTGGTTGTGTGTGTGTGGTTGTGTGTGTGGTTGTGTGTATGGTTGTGTGTGTGTGTGGTTGTGTTTGTGGTTGTGTGTGTGTGTGGTTGTTTGTGTGTGTGTGTGGTTGTGTGTGTGGTTGTGTGTGTGTGTGTGTGTGGTTGTGTGTGTGTGGTTGTGTGTGTGTGTGGTTGTGTGTGTGTGGTTGTGTGTGTGGTTGTGTTTGTGTGTGTGGTTGTGTTTGTGTGTGTGGTTGTGTGTGTGTGTGGTTGTGTTTGTGTGTGTGG